>NW_026624044.1:16738-57719 GCF_030028575.1 Malurus melanocephalus
GTTTGGTTGAAAAGTAACACGTCACTGGGGGACCCCCTGGTTCATCAGCACTCTGACACAAAAGAAAAAACCACATCAGAGTCTCTTTTGCTACCGTCAGGTAAATTCTGGGACACACAAMTAACTGCCTTATTTACCCATGGCTGCCCCATCAAGCCAATTAATTTCCTAAAGCCCTATCCAGTTATATGCTTTTGAGCTTCATTTACCACTGAACAGGCATAGACTCTGTAAGTCTTAGTCATGCAAAAAGTCTGAATGATTGCAATCACAAGTAAAAATTATGYGGGTGAGTAAGGGTTGCAGGATCAGACCACTAATTAATAAATGTCAGTAAAGTGCTTGCAGTGAAAGATGTTATGGGAGTACAGCAGATCCTAATTAAAAAATCAGATTTATTTCCACAAGTTAGTCATGGACTTTGTAAAAGAGCAGTGTTTCCAGAACTTAAGAAACTTCAGAAAAAAAAAAATTCTTTTCACATGAATTGTGTTTATACTGAAAATTTGTATTCCACATATTAAGCAAAATAAAACAAAGTATTGAAAAATATTGACTGATGGCTTAGGGCTGCCTGGAGGAGACCTTGCAKTCTATCCTTTTATATCAGAATCTACTGTGCACTGTGTCGAAACACATTTATATTTAACTCATAAAATATTTCAAGTAGTGAGTATTGTTATAAAAGTTCTCAAAAAATATTTAAAATGCTTCCATTCAATGCATTATTTTGTGAAGTCAGATTTTGGGGGCGAAGATATTATTAAGATGATTTAATCACATCTGTTTCCACTTAGCTATATAAGCACAGAGAAGGAAAATGTCTGGCACTACTGTTTTTCTTCTGGTTCTCAGTACAGTTATAGAAATGTGATTTATGTGTATGCTGGTGTAAACACAGAAAGTAAAAGGACCATGGTTAAGCATTCCCCCTGGATAAAAAATAAAATGTGTTATTTTGCCACAAACTTATAACATTTKCAAAATATTAAGCTTGGTGAAACATTCGGATTCCCAGAAGAGTATTTTAAGTGCTTTTGCAGCAAATGTTTTACTCTCCTTTTCCAGCATTAGAATGAAAGATTGTCAGGTTAATAGACTAGAAGGAGGAGGAGTATTGGATACACTTTTCTGATTCTACTATATAAATACAACACTTTTTTTTATTAGTGTCTCTAGAAAAGCAGTGTATTTAAACTCTAATATTTTAGAAACCCCCTTTGTCTCTAAACAGCCCATTAAAACACCAATTTTTCTAAAGCAGTTCTCCAATTTGTATTTTTACCTCACCATTTTCTCTTTTTTTCAGTTTTAAATAAATAATCACGTGTCTAGAGCTCGCACTAGGTAACACCTATTCCAGAAACAGTGACACCACTATCATCAGGTCTATTTCAAGAATTAAGTGCTACTTAAGGATACAAGTGGAAGAGGGGGAGGGTGTTTTGGGTTGTTTGGGTTTTTTTTTTTGTTTTGTTTGTTTTTGGGGGGTTTTTTGGGCTTTTTATGGTTTTTTTTGTTTGTTTGTTTGTTTTGTTTTTACTATTTATTTATACATTTTTAAGGAGAAACATTATATGTGCATACCAGGTGGGGTTTAGAAGCTCTCAGAGCTTTATTCTAAATTTCTTATTAAAAAAGGATAGTTCCCATGGTAACAATTACATCATTTGGCTCACATACTACCTGAGGAAAACAGAACAATTTAATAAAGAAACACATATTCACCATTGTGTGATGTGAATTGATTTACTTGTTGCCTAATTATGTTTCCCAAAAMCAGGAGACTGCACCAGTTTTCAGTGTCAGTATGACTGTTTGCCTGTCAAAATTACCATTTCTTCTCCAAGTTCTTTGCAGCTCCAAACCCCCCTCTGCCATTCGTTTCTTAGAAGTCTTGACAATGTTCAGCTACTGTTGAAAAGGAACCTACTCTACCCATGCCATTTCCTTCTGCATGCTCATGCTCATGCTCTTCTTCTGAGGTTGAATGCTTTGGGAGATTTTACCAGTTCTCTTCCCACTCTTTTCCCTCCCATTTTGTGTATTTTCATTTAATTTCTGCCTCTCAGACTGTGATCTCTCCTGAGTACCTGTCTCAGTTCTTTGGGATGTTAAAAACCTAATTCTTTCTTCCTTTCCTAACAATTAATTATTATCACCTATTATCTATGCCTAAGCTTGAAGTAATTCTCTTGACTCCTTCTTAATTTTTGTTGGTTGCTSCATGAGACTCTGCTTTTTGATAAAACAAGAAAATCCTCCTGTCCTTCTGATTTGTAATTTCTCTAGTGGTTATTTAAATTCTGGCTTTCCTTTACTAAATAATATTGGGAGTATACTAGGAGATGCCGGTGCCTGTCAATCTGGAAAAAATGTAGGGTGAATATTTATCTGCATTAACCTTCATGAGTCAGGGGGGGAAAAAAAAAAAGAAAGTATTTTTTCTGTTTTCAAACTTATGAGGGCACATATTTTCAAAAGATTTAAACCACAGTGTTAAAACACTAAAATGGACACACAATCTTCCCACAAACAATGTAACCCTGAAAAATGCTGCAACAATTCTGCTACTGTCTCCTTAGGATAAGTGCTGTTTAAATTCATTCATTTCCTGGGAAATGATTTTCTGATCTATCAAGGCAAATAGGTACTGTGGGATGCAAAATTAATCAAGAAAAAGGAAATGAGGTCTTTTTTTATGTTGCTTTCTATCAAAGAAGCCTCTCATTATTACAGCGGACTAAAGTGAAGTCAAGTGGCCAAAGATAAGTGGAGGAAGAGAACTTAGAAGTCAGAAAAGAGCTGAGCCAGATAACATTTCTTTAAGAGAGAGAAGAGAATAATTTTTTTGTGGATGACTGAATTTTCACTAAATGGTAAGGCATTTTACATAAAGTTCTCTTCTCTTTGTCCTGTAAATAGGAATCACAAAAGAAACAGTCAAAAAATGCCTTAGAATTAAGGTTGCAAGTTGATAGCTTTTCAAGAGGGATCGTGCTCCTGAGCTCCTCAGGTGCATTGAAATAATTTCTTCTCAGTTCTAGTTAAATATAGAGCTAAGAAGGCCTAGTTTTGCCAAACTGCCAAAAATTTGAGTGGTTGAGTTGTGTTCCAGCCTGCATATGACTATGTACTTGTATGACCAGAGTCACCTTCCTGATTCCTCCAGCTGCTTGACATCCTTCTTCAGTGCTAGAATAGGAGATGCCTTTGTTTCAAGGGCTTTTGTTTTCCTTGACATTTTTGCATAGCTAAAAACACTTGGAAATCTTTTCCAATTTCATGAAGAGGTTTAGAGGAAGCAATTTCCTCATAACACTCTTCGTTCTGCTGTGTATTTTGCCTTGTATTCCCAAGTTCTTACTTATGACCTTTCATGCTGGAGACAGATTACACCCAAACAGACAACACCTCAGTCTTCAGAGAAGGCTTTCACATCAGAAAAAGATGAAATAAAAGTGGAGGCAACTTAGCACTTTCATTACTTTCAAAGGTCTGCAAGTCTCTAGTGCTTTAACAAAAAAAAAGTGTCTGCTGAAATTCCTGGCCATGCACTTATGTGACCTTGGTGGAACTCCYACAAGGACTAACAGGACTCATTTGTTATTTAGGAACAATATTTAATTAATATGTTATTAATCCCAATATATATGCTGACACTTGAAAGCTTAACTCTGTTGAATAATTTTTCCTCAAGTTCTAGCCCCAGGCGTACCAGGGCTCTTGTATCTTCTGTGAGAAATTAAAGAGGGAATCTGTGTGGGTGAGATCCTCTCAGTCTGGCTAACATGAGACCCATAAAAGTGAATCCCTGCAATGGCTGAGTGACTGACAGGCTAATAGGATGCTGACTGCATGACTACTTTATCACTCTAATTCACATAAATCTGCCCTTCAGCAGAGAGAAGCAATCTGATTCCCATATCTGCACAGAGTAAGAGCATTTTTTCCAACCAGATGGCCAAAGAAACAGATTATGTCACTATCTGGTGCAAAACTGCTTGTTTGTTCTTGATTTATTTGTCATGTCGATCGATTTGCATTGCTGCATGAATACTTGTGATAACAATTGGGAGTGTGCAGCAGGGGACATGAAGAAAAGTGTGACCATCCTTTKGGGCAGCAAAAATGAATTTATTGCATTTAAAAATGGCTGTATATCTGTGAACTGACTCCGACAACTACATCATAATGACTTCTATATAGGTCTCCTGAAATTTTCACCTGTGCTTTTCATCCCGAGATGGACTGCTGAGAGAGATCATCTCTCCTGCAGTTAGCTTCCCTAAGACCTGGGAGGGCAGGAGTTTCAATTACCACCCTKTAGGTTGTATAGCTTCTGCCCCCCAAGATGCTGTTCTGCATACAATAGAATTCAAAGAGTTAGTAAATTGAACTCATACTTCAGTTTAAAACAGCTAGAGAAAATCTAAAGTGAAATTCAATGTGCAAAACATTCAATCAAAAACTAAATTGCAATCTCAATTGTGGAGCAATTCCAAGAAAAGGCAAGACAGTCTGATAACAAGAATGCAGAGTGATGCAGGCTCAACAATTTACTTTTCTTCTTAACGGATAAATGAAAATTATGTTCTCAGTGCCAGGCACGTTCTACTACAAGCATAATKAAGGCATTGATTCTGATCTAAATTAGAAACACAAGGAAAAGAGAGGAATGAGAGATTTGCCTTTGGCTTGACTGTAGCAGTAATTTGCCCATAAATTTTATTTGTGTTTTGTTGTTATTGTTTATTATTATCATTATTATTATTATTATTAATAATAATAATAATAATAATAATACTATTTTAGAAGATCATTTCTCCCACAACCTTACAATACAGGAAATCCGAACATTTTAGCATTAATGCAAAGTACTGAAGAAGGGTGTAAGCTTCTATTGCTACTTTGCTGTTGTGGGACTTGAACATTTTCCATATCTCTTGTCTGTACACACTCTGGATTCATTTTGCCAGCATGGTGGAATGAGATTTAGATGAAAAGCAGGCCTTCAGCACACACTAAAGACAAGTCTGAGTGCAGAGACAGAGGTGGGGCTGGAGTGGGCTCCATTAAATCTACACTGAACATGAGGCTGTGTGAGCCAAACAAACACTGGACATACAGGGACTTTAAAATCTCWGTCTGTGCATGGCTGAATATCTCACCTGAAAACCTGTTAAGGTTGCATCTTAGTCCCTGTTCCTGAAATGTGAGTTAACGATGCAAAATCAAAGGTCTGTAGAGAATCCCATTCTATGGGTTTGCAGCTAAGCAGAGTTCACACAGATGTGGTGAAGGAGATTCATTCACATCTAATTATACCTTTTTTTGTTTAAGTTCTTTCTTGTTGTCACAGGCATATTCATATTAACTGGTTTCTGAAGACTTTTTTCAGCATCAAGACATTGATTCCCTATGTTTTTCGTCTGGTATCACTTCTCAGACAGGTGAATTCAACTGAACAATATGAATGTCTCATTTTACTTACCATAATAGCAAGGTAAATCTTCCACATAATGTAGTATTGACAGTAAAGCATAGAGAATAAAAGGAAAACCATAGACAAATATTTATTTGCATTATTTAATGGACCTGCTTTGGCCATGAACTCTGTTTTCTGTTATTTGYTCTCCATGTTCATTTAAACAACCAGATTTTATTGCAACAAATACACACAGAAAATGAAGTTAAAAGTCATGAATGTTTGCAGAGGCCAAACATTTMATTCAGACAAAAATTATCATGATGGAAATGTTCTCTCATTTYGTGAGACATCTCAGTGAATCACCCAGGACAATCCTACAAAACAAAGCAATATGTGGGACTGATTTAAAATCACAAGTTCAAAAGAGTAAATACATTTAAGAGGCTGCACATTCAAAGACAAGAATTTTCTGTTAGGAAGCATAAAATACAGAGCTGATGTTCAGTGTTGCATGGAATTTACAAAAAACAATTAAGATTAGTTTCGCAAAAATCTGTTTAAAAGGAAAACTGTGTTTTAAACTGTGTTTCCTGTACACCTTAAAATGTTTTATTTACAGTAATTTCATAAAAAGAATTGTGATGAAAAATCAAAATATCTGTGAAAGATTTCAGCTGAGTTTTCACCTCTTAGTTTTCTGTTGCTAGCTGATATTCCTAACAAAGACAGTATATTTTGGTTATGAAATGGAAAATTTAAGTCAATACTACTCAGTAAGTTTGGTATTTTTCTCAGGGGAAATGCAAAAACAAACAAGTAAAACCCACCAAGAAAAAAATGGAAACCAAATTATCATAATTAACTACAATGAGAAGAATGTCCTTTGAAACTGCTATCTTGCTTTCTTTCTCAGTATTTTTATAAGCAGACCAAGCTTCTCTCTTGTCAAGCTTTTCCCTTGAGTAGGAGAGCTGATGAGTATTGATTCAGTTCACAAATAAAGGTTTGTGGTGCTGAAAAATTAAGCATTGTCATTTAGTACAATCCAATTCTGTGATGTATTTTTTTATAATTTTTTTCCAGAGTAAATTATTTTCTCTGAAGTAATCTAGACAATATCTAAACCTTTCATCTTAGCAAGAAAGGAATAATAATAGCACCAGTAAAAGAAAACGACTGTATTTTGATAGTTTTATGYTTCCTGTAAAACATTTTTTTACTGCTCTTTCCAAGGCCTCCGATACTTTAAATTCTCCAAATAATTCTTATGTGGCTTTTGTTTCATTTTATTTCTGTCAGCTCAGGTCCTCTACAGTAAAGTTCTTTCTGTACCCATGAAAATGATGGAAACAAATTGCAATTGATTATGCTTGATCTCTGAAAGTGACTCATTCCCCTCTTCAAGAGTAGCTGAAAACAGTCTCCTGCACTGACCAGATGACTGACTCTGCATGCAAAGATGAGCTGGCTTGCTAACTATAGCTAACTAAATGTCTGCATAAAACAAGTGTCTGTAGTTCAGGCTTTCTCTTTAGTGTTGCTACTTTTTCTTTTTTTTTTTTTTTTTTTTTTTTTTTTTTAGCAAGAAACACATTTATTTAGCCATGTTTTACTGTCACATAACATATCCTATTTTATGCCAGTGAAAATGTTAAAGATCATACAAGTTATAGATACCATGTGCATTAAGTAGCTTAACAATGTAAGCAGGAGGAAGTTAATTTTTTAACTTTCTGACTTGATCAGAGCGGAACTGTGTGAGTTTTAATGCTTTGCTTTCTCCTATCTGTCTCAGGAGTTCAGATTTGAGATGTGATTTTTTTTTTTTTTTTAATAGTAGTATTTGTTGAAGTGACATAGGATTTGCTAGATGTTCCAATGATTTGATGTGTTTATTGTTCTCATCTCTTGCTGAGCACCTGCAGGCAGCATGTAATTGGAACACACATTTTGGTCTTTAGGACTTTTTCTCTATCTCACAATTGGATTATCTGTTTATTTGCTATTGATGTATTTAGCTTTTAAGGACTTTATTTTTTTCTTTTGTTTTGGTGATTTACTGTTAACTCATGAAGACTCTAAACTTACAACAGCCGGTCTCCTGCAACTCAGACCCTGAGCATCTGATACGGGGTGCACTCACACAGTAGAAATACACATCTTAAAAAAGTGGTGTTCTAGGAGTAGCAATTATCTGTGCATGATTACCTCCTAACCTGCTAAATGGCTGGTTCAGATCTCCTGCTGTCAGTAAACAACCAGGGACTGATTAACAATCTTGTTACCATTCCAAATCCCTTTGATGTATGCTGTGCTACTTTTGACCTCTTTTTTTTCAATTCTATGTGTGTTTCTGGAGTAGGTTACCAATTTCATAGTGGAAAAAAAGAGTAATYCAGCATGCCTGACCTAAAATGGAATATCCCAACTGAATATGAAAGACTCAGTGTCTCACCTGACATTATTTTGCAAACCCTTTTCCAACCCCTACAATATAMTTACTTTCACTGCATCTTTTCTTTTTTCTTTTCCTTTTTCTTTAAGCCATGTAAGTATTTATAACAGAGAATAGAATGACACTATTGTAAGTAGAAACAGGCACAAAGATTCCATAGCCCTGGAAAAGGAATAAGGTTTTTCATGTTGCTTAAATGGTACATTACCTTTACTTTTAAGACTGTTGCATGGCAAAGCTCATTTTAATCTGGGTCTATTATTTTTTCTATCTAGAAGATTGTTATGGGATGTGTAGCTTGTCTCTTATGAAGTAGATGAAATTCATCAATTAAGTTTGCATTATTCACCAAAGACCCTATMGGTTGTATAGTTTCTGGTTAATAGTAGTATGGGCTAAACTAGGACCAATGGCCTACACGGACATGTTTTCCTCCTTTTCTGCAGTTTTCTACACCTGTTGTTCTGATAATAGTCACAGTTCAGTGATGATAGACTGATATAAAATTAAGTTGCTGTTGACGACAAGATGTTAGCAGCAGAGGTTGATAACAATTGTGTAAGAATATCCAGAGCAGCCTGAATGACAAAAGTAAAAGTCCATTTTCTGAAGTTCTTCAGGTGTATGCACAGCTCAAGGACAGCTTATAAATATTAAACTGTGGTTATTTTAAGTGAAATAGAGATACTCTGACACCTCCTCATRCAAAAAGCATCAGACCTTCTTAAAGAACACATCTTTACTGTCACTCTTTATTCAGACTCATGTGCAGTTTTATCTAATGCTTTGAAGTGATCCTAAGGACATCAAAAATGCTGGGTGAGGCTAGCCCAACTTATCGAGCCCAGCAGYTGTTACGTAGGAGAAGCATGGAAGTCTAGTTATTTTTTTGAAATCCATTCTCCTTGCAATTCCCCAGCATCTAACTGTAGACATGTTGGAAGGAACACCTTTGCCCARTTCTTTGAATAATCACTTTAAAATCTTCAAGCATGGGAAGCATAGTGGCAGCTGTGGAGAGGACTATTCATCTAAAATGAGGAAAACATGAAGAAAGATTATACCTTCTGTTACCTCTGTTACAATGGAAGGGGAAAGGCAAAATTTCCTGAATGGAAAGCAAGAGGATGACTCTCAGAACTTCAGCCCACAGCCACAAGCTGCATCTCTGTCTCCACGACMGTGCATGTTTGTGCCATCTTTATGCCATTATAACATGAGGTGTGCCTCTAACTAACTTTAATCCAAGGAAATTTAATCACGTTAAAATGGGGTTCTTACCTACCAAACAGTGAAGGCAGAATAAAGATTACTAAAATAAATAAAGCAAATCACTAACAATTACAGAGCCAGAATGAAACAACTTGTTGGTGATTGTCCTTTTTCTGGCATGATAACCACATTCACAACTAGAACAAAATAATCTGTGCAGGAAACAAAGCTCTTCACAATGTGGTAAAAATTCCTGTATGAACTGAGAATCTCCATTGGTTTCAATGAAGGGCATGTTCTTTTGAATTTGCGTTCTTCAACATAACACAGAACAGTACTAGGAGGAAAGAAGAAAAAAAGCAAACTAAGAAGGAGGAGGAGGAGCAGCCCAAATGAGATATAAATACAACTTTCAATGCAAAATACTGCATTGCATACTATTCATAAGGAGACACTGACAGCAAAGCTTGATAATCAACARGATACTTCCTTATAGATTATATCCTGGGTATATAGCCACACAATTTAGCAGTAAAGTTCTGTTTTGATACAACATAGCTTTTGCAAAACTTTTTTGCATGCCTTTCATTGAATAATTTTCTTTATTAATTTCTCACACAGTGACTTTCTGAATAATCCAGAACTTTCTTCATCTGCTCAGTAAGAAATTTAAGTTATAAACTTCACGTTACAGATTAGTAAAATTCATTCCTAAATTTCTGTCTTTCTTCTGGTGAGTTAAGTTCTCCTCTTTCAGCCAGTGGAGGTTCTATGGATAATCTTTCTAATGTGGTCTTTCTGTTATTCAGCCCTAATTTCACATTGTCACTTACCTCTTGACTTGGAGGGAGAATTTAATTTCCAATAGATTTAAATTTGTATTGGTCTGTCTGTAGAAGAAACTAATCTTCAGAGGCTCTAATAATATTTTTGGGTTCACCACAAAATGGTGAACATTAAATGAGTCARTGAGACAGCCTAAGGGTTTCTCAGGCAAGGTAGCACATAAATTACTATTAGAACACATTGGTGAAATAACATTTCTAGTAGATGAATGTATCCTCTGCTGTAGATAGGATCCAAATAAAGTCTTTGTAGCTAAATTGTCATAACAAAACAGCAGAATCCCTCTTAGTAATTTCTGATAACTTTTAACATGATACTTATGTAATCTAGATATTCGAAAATTAAACTTTGCAACTGATCTTTGGGTGAATATTAATTTTTTGCACACTATAGGAGTTTGTGTGTAGAACTACATAAATTGGAAATAACTTGTAACACTGAGTTGACAGAAAACAGAGRTGCCATGAGCTCTCCTGTGTTAGTTTCAACTGAGGTATATTGATGGGGTGGTCTACTGCAAAAAGTAGGTCACCAATAAAAAGATGTAAGAAATTAGGGTTCAGGGACAGATATTGACAGACTGAGAAGGAAGAGTAGAGGCTAGAAGTAAAAATAAATGTTTGCAAAAAAATAAGTAGAGTTGAATCCAAAGGAAGCAACTACAAATTTTTAAGGTACTAAGAAAAACACTTGTTCCCAAATGAAAACAAAAACCCAAGTATAGGTGTTGCTATGAAAGCAGATTAGGATTTCCTAGATGAACAAGTAATAAACTCTGCATTACTTTACTTCCTGACATAAGCATGAACTGCAAATAGATGCCTAACCACAACAATTTACTTTTCCTGCCATAAACCCAAACCAAAACAAAACAGACTCATGCTGCAACAACCTTCTTCTCCTGGCRGATATGTGCATTATGTTTTCCAAAGCCTCTCTGATTTTTCTGCATGCAGGAGAAAAAGGTTGTCCAATTCGGATAAATCTATTCTCAGCRTCTAAGACATGTAAAACTTCAGTTCATGGCAGAAGAAAAGGTTGCAAAAAGGAAGGGAAAATAAAAGATAATTTTCTCTCTAGAAATGACAGAAACAGGAAGAAAACAGGAAGGAAGGAGCATAAGTGAAAGAAGAACTTTAGAACATGAGGGTAAAAGAAAGCAGAATGTGAATGACACACATCAGCATTTTTGGAGTAAATAACTCAGGACATTCTTTTATAGTCTCTATGTCTATGCTKTGTATTCTCTCCTCTGATGCTTCATGTATGCAGATGAACTAAGAACTGTCACTATTGCAGAATTGTTTTGATATTCATGCAGAAAGAGGATTCTCCATTCCTTCATTKAAACTGACCCCTTTTACTTTTTGTCCAGAAACAGCCTGAGTGTTTTTGTCCAGAAACAGCTTCCTACTGTCCCAAATGGTAGCTGGCAGATTAAATGTGTTACTGAGTTGCATTTCATTTCCACWAACACCTGGGAGTGGACAATGTTTCTAGACATTTATGAGGACACATTTGATGCTTTTGTTATTTTTCTATGAAGACTGTTAACTTAATTGACTTCTGAGGGTGAAATAATCCCAGCAGACCCACAATAAATACAATTAACCTGAGAGTATGGCACACACTGCCCTGTCTTGCTGTTGATTCTAACTCTAAAAACCGAACTTCATTGGCATGATTTTCAAAAGGGACCTCTGTTTCACTTATCTGTGCRTGTTTAGCTGGGGACGAGTCATTAGGCTAATCTTTCATTTTCTGAATATTCTTTTAATCCTGAACATCAAATCCTTTAAGGTTTCTCTTGTTGGATGCTCCAAATTGCAGGTGCTTTTGTAAACCGTGGCCCTACTCTCAGCAGATATTCGCTAAACTCAAGTTACCATCACTCCTTCTAGCTTCGTGTTCACAAATTAAAATTGGTATGACCCAGTTCTCAAAAATGTGGCACTGGAGATTTACACCCCTCTGCAGAACTGTCTTTGTGCAAAAGAACAGCATAACCAAGATGGATATTTCATTCAGGAAACTTTTGTGACTGGCAACATTTTGGGGAGGATWATAAGATTTCACTGGTTTTTATTATAGTTTATCAATTTCCATTGGGTTTTATTATTTTAATATCTATTACTACTATTTAAAAAGAAGAAGTCAGAACGATTGCAAGGTAAAATGCTGCTTGACTCATCCTCTGCAGTAWTGTCATTAGGGACTGAAATGCCAGCTTTAACACAGAAATCTTTGTTACCTCCTGACACTGAGCCGCACTACACCTGCCAGTCTCCCAATAGTCAGTTTTCTTGCTTCTTTTTTTAAAACTTAGCTGAAGCATCTAATTAAGTTTAAAATAGAAAGTCCCTGGGAAGAACTCTTCTGAAAGCTGTAGCAGAGATATCAGCTCAGCTTCACTGGGGGCTAGGACTTGCAGTTCCATGTTCTTTCATCAAATCACGAGACTTATGTAAGCAAAAGTGAGACTTTTGCAAAGTCAGCCAGCATAAAGCAGCCATGTAGCTAAAGAAAAGAATTCAGTATATGTACAGAGGAGAAATTAACTTTGGAGGACAATGGGTGCCAGGCAAATTGCAAATGGATGGRTGAACAGTATTTGTGCTGGCATGGCATTTCTAGGCCTAGTTTGGYAACAATGTGGTTAAAGGGAGAAGAAAAATGGTTTAATGGGATTCAGCACCATGTTCTGAAAGTTTCAGCTTGACCTTGTGGCAAAGTCTCCACTGCAATTACCACAGCCAGTGTAAAACTCTAGGTCCTGTTTCCAAGGAAGCCTTCTGCATCAGAAACTGTAAGGGCCCAGAGGCAGCAACTGAGATGAGGAATTGTTGGTTGAGTTTTTTGCATGCTCTACCAAAATTAGTTTCAGCTGCATCCAAAAGGCCTGGTCCAGTATRCCTGAAGTGCTGTTTGAATTCATTAGCTTCAGTCAGCAGCTCAGTGAAGGTCAGATCGGGATTTTGAGGTACAAACCAAAACCAATGAACAGTATGTCTGAAAACTATAGTAGAAGAAAGCAAATCCCTTTCCTACAGCTTCTTCTTAAACCCAGTGAAAGAAAAGAGCAATTTAGTGTGTTATGTATTGTTTTCTTAGCACTTTCTCAGCTACATTAGCTAGATAGAGTAAATCACTTTTATTTCTAGTAGCCTAGTGTTCGATTTTCATAAAACCAAGACATTATAACACATGGAGTACTTTTTAACCACCCTACAAACTGAAAATCCTTGATCCAAAAATTAAAATTTTGAATTCAAATATTGATTTGGGTTAAACTACTAGGGTTATGCTTCCTGATTTTTTTTTTTAAATTTGCTTTATTATTATTTTTCCTATAGACAGAGGTATTGAACAAATCAAAAGTTGTTTAGAAAAATCCTTGAGAGCTAAAAACAATTCACTTCTTTTCGCAAGAGGCCTAGAAAAGAAACACTTTTTCCCCCTTGAAATTTAACCTGGTATAGAGAAAAAGTACTTAGTCGTAGGAAGAGGAAGCATAACCAAATACTGGTTATCCAGTTCCTCTCATAAGTTTGAGAGTTTCTATTAATATAAGATATTTGTAGTGTTTATAKTTTATCACAAAGATAGCATCTCTAAGTGTATGGAAAATTTACTGGAAGATGATCCACCAGCACCTGATAGCCTGCAATCATCTGCAAAATCTCTGTTAAACAGTGATCTTGCCTGTATAATATAAATATCAGCTTGATAAAAAAAATAGTAATCTCTTTTTAGAGTGTTTTATTGACAAAAATTAAAATTTTTAAGCACAGAATATAGTAATGTTAAAGGAAAAAACTCCCTGTGCAATAACTACTATGTTCTTAACACTGAACTGAGAGGCTGGGGTGCTGGCTAAGTGTAGCTGTGCAGCAGATGGTGAGGCTTTGTCGCTCATATTTAAAACAGTCCAAAACTAGTAATTTATTACCCATATAAAGAAAATAATTTTCTCTATATCTTTCCCAAATACTCTCACCTTAGAATCCTTTCTCCCTMCTGGCTGGAGGTTTGTGATTAGTTCTTTCTCCTGCGTTGGCAATTGACAGTGGTAACAGCAATGTTTCCAGTGACAATATCTCCTCCTTTCACTGTTTTCTCTTCTTTTTTTTTTCTGTATAAGGGAGGGCTGGGAAATGAGAGGAAGAGAGAATAATATATATAACATAAGAACAGAATGTTCTGTTTTCCTCACATCTACTCATGACTTACAGCAATATCATAGACTTCTTTTTTAATAGGATTTCTTTTTTTAATAATTCTGCTCCCCAGCGAGAAGTATTATAAGTGTTTTTTCCCCATGTTTGTGCCTAGACATAAAAGTGAATTCTAGGGGTATGTTTAGCAAATGTACTACCAGAACACTATTAATACTGAATGTTGGGTGTTTAGAGAGAAAAAAGGCATGGTAACTGCTCCCAGAGGCTGCCATTAAGATGTTCTTTAACAAAACATCTCACCTGGAGAGCTTTCAAATGAATCCTTAAAACTAGCAATGCTTCCTTAGCCGTTTGTCTTGTAGGAAATACAAGCATTACATAACACCAAAAGGTAAACTTTTAAAAATTTTATTTGTTATTATTCTCTGTTCCATTCTCCTTTTAGTCTCTGCAACTTTTCTGGAAATTACTTCATATGTGGAAGGCGCCCCTCACATCAGTGTGCTATCAGTGTTTACACCCCTGGAGCAGTGCAATTCCTGATGATCCAGCTCAGATCAGCCAGGTGCTGYCCCAGATAGGAGCCTTTCCCTGTGGGCACATCCCGGTTCGTAATGTAGGCATGCAACCTACTTTAAAAATTCCCACCCACGTACACAGACACACTCATGGASTTAGCCTTTTCCTTGCTCAAAGCAAGACTTTTAGGAAATACCCTCACTGGAGAATTCACATTTCTACTTGATAAGCAAATCAGTAACAGGGGAGCCTGTAATTTGGTTTAGTGTGACCTAACTCTCAGATATGCAGCCAGTAATGTTTCTGTTCTGTTTATAGTTGGGTTTTGAGGGGGTTTTGCTACACATTAACCATTCTATGATTTATTAAGCAAACCTCTACCGCGTTAAAATATTCCTCTTTATAAACTTTCCAAAGGCAACACAGTTTAACCAATGTAGAAATGAGCAGAYCTTCATGTATCATTTATAAATTATATGGTGGGCTGACCCTGTCAGGTGCCCACCAGAGCCATTCCATCAGTCCCCTCAGCCTGACAGGTGAGAAAAAAGATCCAAGAGGTTCATAGGATAAGAATAGGGAGAGATCCCTCACCAATTAACGTTACGGGCAAAGCAGACTCAACTTGTGGAAATCAGTGTAATTTATTACTAATCAAATCAGAGTAAGATAATKCGAAATAAAAACAATTTTTGAAAAAAACACAGACTTTYCCCCATCCCTCCCTTCCTCCCAGGCTCAACTTCACTTTTAATTTTCTCTAACAACTCTTTTTCCCCAGTGGTGCAGGGGAGCAGAAAATGGGTGTTGTGGTCAGTTCATCACATGTTGTCTCTGCTGCTCCTTCCTCTCAGGGAGAGGACTCCTCACACTCTTCCCTGCTCCAGCATGGGGTTTTTTCCTCAAGAGACAGTTCTMCACCAACTTTTCCAATATGAGTCCTGCCAGGAGCCTGCTCCAGCACAGGCTTTCCACAGGGTTACAGTCTCCATTAGGCACATCCAGCTGTTCAGTATGAGGTCCTACAAGGGCTGCAGGAGTATGTCTGCTCCACCATGGACTCTGTGTGCTGCAGGGAGACAGCAGGGGCTGCAGGGGGATCTGTTCCAACGCTTGCAGCATATTGCCCCCTTGCTTCACCAACACTGCTGTCTGCAGAGTGGTTTCTCTCACATATTCTCTCCCCTCTTTTCAGCTGCAGTTTTGCAGTCTTTTTCCCCYTTAAATACATTATAAACCAGGGGCACTACAGTGTCTCTGATGGGCTTAGTGTCAGCCAGCAGTGGGTCTGTCTTGGCACTGGCTGACATTGGCTCTATCAGACACAGGGGAAGCTTCTGGTAGCTTCTCACAGAAGCCACTGCTGTAGCTTTGCCTATTACCAAAACCCTGCCTTGCAAACCCAATACATATGACTAGGAAAATATTTTGGAATCACATATAGAGCAGACCACAGAACTCTCTTACTGCAGCTTTATTACCCAAACCAAAATGCAGAACCAACACCCATATGAAAGGCCAATGGGGACATTGGTCCCACATTGTGAAGAGTATGTAATCAACCATAATGTATTAGCAATGTGATTCTGGTTCTACATGCTAGTAAAAATGCTTTAAAACTTCTTACAGAAATCAGTGGGAATTGTTGAACTTACATTAGGTTTCATGATAAACTTCAAACTTAAGCTCTGCTGCCAGTAAGGAAAAGGCCTGAAAAATGGCAATATCTTGAGCAGGATGTAGGTAGTCTATGGGCTTTCAATGCTCTGACCTCTCTACAAAGCARCAAAATTCCCTCTACATCATTAATCCTATATAATCCAAATCTCTGTAACAATGCCAGTTTTATTGTTTTGATCATTTTCTTGGCAGCTATKTTAGAGCTGGTTAGCTACAAATTAYTCTGACTGAGCCTCCAAACATGAATATGTTTATGAACTATAAATTATGTTCAAAGACATGTCACTCCTGCCTTCCCAGAACTACATAAAGTTCATTAAACTGTACATAATATGGTCTTAGTGCAATTTCCTTTGATGTCAACAGAGAAAAACACTGTCCATGTGCTCACTGCACTGGTAGAGATTTTGATGAACTGGGAGCACAGACTGACTGCTGTAGTGCTAGAATGTCTTCCCATGCAATCCAGGGCAAGTCAGTAAGAAAAATAGCATGCACGCATGTAAGTTCTGAATAAAAAAAAGTGTGCATAGCTTTGTATAGTTAGGTTTAACTGCTGAGTTTAACCCTGGAGAAAAAAAGAGAGACACTGGGGGTCTGGGGGGAAACTCATGTCAGCTTAGTCTGATTCATTCATTTACTGCCTTTATGGACTGTGGAGAAAAGAAATAAACCTAAATAGTTTAGTATAAAATTTATCTAATCAGTTTTGGACGTTTTCTTCAGAATGTTATAATGTTTGCCACAGATAAGCATGTTTCTTTCCATCGGAGTTTAGCTTAGACTCAGCTTCCTACAGATGTGTACATCCAGTCTCACAGACCTTTTCCAGTGAGATGCCCAATGCTCCCGTTGGCAAAGGAAGGGAAGCCTCCATTCAGCTGAGTTGTGTTGCAGATGCTGACYGGTAACTCTCAGCCTGTGAGGAGACAATATGTGGAGCAGGGTGCTCTGAGTTGTGCTGGTAGAGCCATGAATTGAGCAACTACTTATGCTGGTGTTGGGCCTTCCATCCTTACAGAATTTGAGGCTGCATATATATTGTTAATTTAAAGCTTAATTTAAGGTCATAGTCAATTGGCAAATGTGATCCTCAATGCTGCCTGAAGACTAGATCAAGCCAGAAGAATATAAACAAAGGAGACAAGATACTTCTGCTTGAACAGAAATTGTTAAGGAACCAGTTCCCTTTTATAAAAAAACAGGTTATATAAAAGTATTTTTTTTTCTCTATCATACTATGATAGTTTTATTTTTTCAAATACCCATCTATAAAGCAGAGAAATTAATACGTACTTTCTTTCATTTTCTTAGATACTCTTATGGAAGAAAAATGTCTATTTCAATATGCAGTTTCTGAACTTATTCTTCTATATGTGATTTCAGATCTTGTTTAGGACAAGGTGATTCAGGAATAAAGTTAACTCTATTTTATAGTAATTTGTTTCATTGATTCAAGACAAGCAATGTGGTTTCCCAAGGGTAAAAGTGCTTGACCAACCTAGTGGTGTCTTGGTGTTTTACAGTGGAGTGAATACATCGATGAACAAGGGAAGAGTGGCCAGTGGGGTGAGGGAGGGGATTCTGCTCCTCTGCTTCCCTCCGGTGAGATCCCACCTGCAGCGCTGCTTCCAGCCCTGGGAAGCAGAAAGAAGGAAAYAGTGACAGAACAGGAAGGAAATCGACCTATTAGAGCAAGTTCAGAGGAGGGCYACCAAGATGAYCAGAAGACTGRAGAACTCCTCCTGTGAAGAGAGGCTGAGACAATTGCATTTGTTTAACCTGGAGAAGAGAAGGCTCTGGGGAGACCTTATTGAATCCTTTCAGTACTTCCAGGGAGCTTATAAGAAAGATGGGRAGCAGACTTTTTAGCAGGGCCTGTTTCTATAAGACAAATAGAGTAGTGGTTTTTAACTAGAGGAGAGTAAATTAAGCCTGGATATAAGAATTTTTTTTACACTAGCGGTGAAGAAACACTGAAATACATTTTCCAAAGAGGTGGTGGATGCCCCATCCCTGAAAATATTCAAGGTCAGTCTGGATGGGGTTTTGAGTAACCCGATCTATTTGAAGATATTGCARGGGGTTTGAATAGATGGTCTTTTAAGGTCCCATCCAACCTCAAGTATTTTATTATTATTCAGAAAAAACACCACATGGTACTTATAGCTGTCATTTGATGATTAATGTAACTGTCAGATGGTTCCTCCATTACACAAAGAAGGCACACTTGGAGACTGTAACAATCTCAGGTCCTTGAGATCRATCCCCTCCATTTTAAATGCTGATTTTTTTCTCCCAACCTTAACTTTTATTTTACAGAGCTAAGTTGCCATCAAAATTGTTTCAGCCTAAGTTAGATGAATCTCTGAGCTTTTCAACACAGGCCCCAGATGTTGAAGACCATTAGAGCTGTGTTCCATTACCACCTTTGCATTCCACTTGTCTAGAAGACTGCAAGAAGCATTTAATTATATTTTTAACACTGTTTTCTCCTTTACATGAACATTCTATTCTTAGCATTTGGAAAAGATTTCTGAAATCTAAAAATTCTTCTATGATTGTAAAAAAAAAAAAAAAAAAAAAAAAAAAAAAGCTGTTTATTTGATGTCTTTGCATGTCCTTCCAGCTACCATCTGCCTGTGTATTGTTTTATTTCCAAAGCAAATGATAAACAGATGATATTGTTTCTTCTGCAGTGTTTATTTACATAGGTGGGGCTTGCATTATAAAACTAAATGCTGCAAGCATCCTGTAATGCACACACAGCTTGGTGCTTGCTGCCAAGTCTGACTATGATTCTTCTGAAGAAATTTAAGTTACAATAAAATAAAATATTTAGGAGATGATTTTAAACACCATGTTTCCTGAATGCTTTAATGTTTCACAGCAGGTCTCAGTACTATAAAAGATTGGGCAAACTTGTTATTTGCACACACAAATATGCATCATCAGATGTTGATGCTCTCATCTGCAGGACCACAAAGACACATTTAATACGTATTTATGGTACGGTGTCTGAAATTATACTGATATATAACTGCTTCACATTTAGATTCAAACCTCGCTGTGCAAAAATCAACCATCTGCTTRAGCAAGTTCCCTACATCTTGGCTTTTCATATGTATGGACATGACCTATCTTAYTCATTGTAAAACAGGTTAATAAAGGGTAAACAGGTCCAAAACAGTGGATAGAACTTTGGGTCTATAACTGTCTCCATTAATTAAATGCAGGGAAAGGAAATAGCTGATAATACTGAGACTTCTTAATTTCTACTTTCTGTCCCTGAAAATAACACAGCTGTATATATATGGTATATAGAAATTGATTTTGTAAATTTAGATACCATGTGGACCATGTCATGCMGAGCTGCAATGAAGTATTTTATAGSCTARTGTTTATCATATTATACAGAAATCAATGCATTTATATAAAATTCCTTAAGTCATGTACACTGAGGCTGGGAAATTTGTACTGAACTGTTCTGATCAGTAGTATAAACAACTTTTTTGGAAGGAAATTCTTATTCACTGAAGAAGAGAGCAGTGTTAGCACATGAGGAATTTCTGGGCTACTGGAATATTAATGGTGGGTTTTTGTTTTTTTTTTTCCTACTCTGTACCATACAGTGATACACTGCATTTAAAACTGCAACATTGAGCAACATGATTGCAAAATTTAACATATATAGTATACATGTGTTATTTTGGTTATAGTTAGGATAAAAAAAMCCCACTTTTTGTTTTTATTTGTTTCCAAATTTTAAACAGTACTTAAATAGAATAATTGCAAAAATACTTCCATTAATTCCAGTTTTCTTACAGCTTTTGTAATTCTATGACTTTAATTTTAATACTGCCAGACATTTTCAATTGTTTATCTCTGTTTGATTTTCAGATAATCATAACGTACCTTTTTTTGCACATTTCTTCAGATAAACACTTCTCAGTTTTTTGTCTGCTTATTTACAGTCTGTCCATAACACTGCAAATTGTGGGCTTGCAGACTGTTCACATTTGAAAGTGCAATTTCAGCTCCATCATTATGTATGTTTAGTCTCAAATTACCAATTCGTTATGTTTCACTATCAACTAATGGTCGAAAAACAATCAGTCCAATTCCATAAACAATATAACCTTCTCCACGTCTCCTCTACGTCTGCACACACATGGACACACACATGGTTTATGACAATGATTTTCACTCTATTTCCTTCCAGAAGCTAATAAGAAAATGTTATAAAATCGATCATTTTGATAAAAATTATTCCCATTGCCACAGCATTCCTACTGATATGGACCATCAAGTCTCAAGAATAGCCTGGCCACCACTTTTAGCCTTCAAGATCCTCTAACATCATGGGACCCTTTGGTACTCAGCTATTTTCTCAAATAGACAGTAGTGTAATGTGGCTGTAAAATATCTCATCTTTAGTACKCCATTCTGAAAGCATTATCTAAGCTGTATATTAGCATTTTTACTAAATAATTTACTACACATCTGCTATCTAACCATAATATACARGACTGCTAACCCACAACCATGAAAATCAATAAAGCAGAAACAGTAGCCAGCCTTATCTTTTTAATACCAGAATTGCATATTCACCCTTATCTTGTCACAGAAATGGTAGAGAAGGTTTGAAGCTAGCTGGATTTTTTATTAATATTATTATTATTTTGTTGGGTTTTTTTTTGTTTTTTTTTTTTTCCTTTCCTGAAATATTAACCGACAGTGTATTCTTTAATCCTTCACAAACAACAGTGCTCMATTCTTTCTAGAGAATGACCTGGGAGTCCTGATGGAAAACAAATCAACCATAACTCAGGAATYTGTCCTTGTAGCCAAGAAGGTCAGTGGTGTCCAGGGCTGAATTTGGAAGAGCACTGCCARCAGATCAAGGGAAGTGATCCTGGCCCTCTACTCAGCCCTGGGGAGGTCTCATCTGGAGTGCAGTGTCCAGTTCTGGGATCCCCAGTTCAAGGAAAAACAAGGAACTACTGGAGATGKTCTGAAGGGGGGCCACAGAGATGATTGGTGGACTGAAGCATCTCTCTAATGAGGAAAGGCTAAAGGAGCAGAGGTTTAGCCTGAAGAGAGGGCTGAGAGGGAATCTCCTAAATGCAAACAAATATTTAAGGAGKATGTCAGGAGGATGGGGCCAAATTCTTTTCAGTGGTGCCCAGTGAATGACAGGACAAGGGGAAGCAGGCACAAATGAAAACACAGAAAGTTCCATCTGAATTTGGTAAAAAAAAGAAAATTGCTGTGAAAGTTACAGAGCACTTGAACATGCTGCTGAGAGAGACCATGGAGTCTCCTTGTGCAGAGATATTCAAAACCCACTTKGATGTGATCCTGTGCAACTTGCCCCAGGTGAACCTGCTTTTGCAGGAGGGCTGGATTAGACTGTYTCTTCCAGAGGTGCCTTCCAACCCCAACCAGTCTGTGATTCTGTGATTTTGTGATTCTGTGATTCATGTGAAGTGTAACARCATACTGTTAAGTAGTTACTACCTCTGAGATGGCCTGTTTTCAGCAACAAATTAAGTGAATCCAGTTTATGGCTTCTATTAAGCCTGTCAATAGTTAAAGCTTAAACTTCAACTCATCAAAATGGAAGACACTTGCGAAATACTGATTGTAGTGGAATCAATAGCAGTAACCTCATTGACATAAGTGATGTCAGGTTTTCAACCACTRTGACATGCAAAATGGCTTTCATTAAACCTATCATCATTATAAGGCTGTTGATGTTGCCAAGTCTTAAATTCTTTATTCAGTTGGGTTGAAATCTGAAGTAATGACCTAATAAGACTAAGTACTTCAGAATCTGGACTAACAATAAAAATAAAAATATAGTAACAAATAATATATTGCATTTATAGCTATACTTTCAGATTTTAGCTACAGGCTACTGTAAGAGTAATGAGAGCCACAAGTGATAGATTAATGYCCCCATTTCTTGTTAGAATTGTGAAAATACAGACAGATGAACAAACATCCATAGACAGTTTAACTGATCAGTTTTCCAACCAACAGACATTCCCTAAGCATGTGTCCCCATTCCAGTGCGCAGATGCTGGGAATAGACCCCTGGAGGGCATTTCAAAAGTCAAGCAGGCTTCGTGGAATGGCTGATATAACTRTACAGAAACCAGCAGGTGATCTATGATTTGGAATAAGTCCAAGATTTCTTATTCATGGGACAATGGAACTCAGGAACATGKCAATTAATAATTTCTACCTGGAAGGATATCTGGACTGCATGAAAACAAAACATTATTTTATTCTKTTTTGGATCATGCCTCTGAGGTTAYCTAGCAGCACAGCAGTTTATTCTTTAGGTTTGATTTCATTTCTGCCTAACAAATGCAGAAAACAGCACACTCCTTTCAGGTATGAGTTATGACAAGTCATCCTCAGGAATGAAAAGCTCTAGCTATGCTTGTCTGAAGTTTCTGACATTCACACTTGTCCTTTAAGGGCCTGGTGCTGCAGTCCACCATAGCATGGTCTGCAGCACACATGTTCCTTCCTACACTGCAGTGTGTAGATCTGGTACTGAACAACAGTCACTTCTTGGGACAAATGCCTTTATCTCTGGACTTCCAAATTCCTCCTTAAAAGCCAYCTCTATGGTAATATATTAAAAAATCCCCACATTCTGATAGTGACTAACCAGATGATGATTTGTGATTACTGGGATTACTGCTATTGACTAATATGCTGGTTTTGGGTGAGAGATTGTTATTTTTCTTCACCAGCACCCCTTGGATGTGACCATACAACCACTTTCTTATCCATATAACAGTCCACTTATTGAATCTATCTCCCTCCAATTTAGAGTAATCCTTCCCTGGTTCACTGATGCAGWCACCCCCTCACAGAAGGTCACTGGGTTGCTCAGGGAGGACCTGAAGCTGTGCTGGCTGTYCTGARTCAYGTCCCTGTCCTCCATGTGCCTTAGCAAAGCTTCCGGGAGGATCTGTACCATCTGTGCCTGTCTGGGAACAGAGGTGAAGCTGACAGGTCAGTAGTTCCCAGGATCCTCCTTGCTAACTTTTTTAAAGATGGGTACAGGGTTTCCCTTTTTTCAATCACCTGTGACTTCACCTGGCTTCTATGACTTTCCAAAATCATAGAGAGTGACTTGACAACTACATCAGTCAATTCCCTCAGGACTCTGGGCTATATCTCGTCTGGTGCTATAGAATTATGTACATTCAGGTTCCTCAGGTGTTCATGAACCTGATGTTTAGTTAGAGTGGGAGGGACTTTGCTTCCCCAGTTCCCATCCTGCTGTCCATCCACTCGAGTTGGGGGAAGGAAGAGGAAGATGCAGGACATTCATGAGGATGATACTTGTATCCCCAAGTAACTGTTACACACAATGAAGCTCTGCTTTGCTGGAGATGATTGATTCCCATGGGGAAGCAATTACTAAATTCTTTGTTCTTCTTTTCTTGCATGCATGGCTTTYGTTTAACCTATTAAACTGCCTTTATCTCAACCCAAGAAGTTTCTTGCACTCACTCTTCTGATTCTCTCCCACATGCCCCTGGAGGGGAGTGACAGAGTGGTAGTGTGGGGCTGAGCAGCTGGCTGGGGTGAAACCACAACAACCACCTACAAACTGTGCAGAGTGTGTCAGTGCTAAAATATCCTATTATTCTTGCTCCTTTTTTATTTATCTTTATATAATGTGATGTCTGTACATGTTAAGGTCTGTAGAGCAAAGAGTGTTTGKGAGTGGGTCAGTAAGTATAGTACAATTCTGGTGCCAAGTAATACCCTCTACCACAAGAACAGATTCAGCAGAGTCCCTTGAGAAATAATGAGYACTTGGCAAAATATATTCCCATCTGTCACATACATGTCTCTTTCATATAAATAACAGTATGTGTGAGAGTGTGTTTGTGTAAGTGCAATTTTAGAGACACACACACACACATACACACAYATTAGTCTCAGTAAGGCTGGTTCTTCTAAATCGCTTTGCGAAAAAAATTGTAATAGATGATAATAATAATCTCATAGGAGATTATTAGTCCTAAAACTCTTCTGAAAATCTTTACCCAAAGACTGAATTCTCAGAATTCATTTTGGCCTTTCCCAAGTAGAACATCTGACTACATTCAAATATGTTTGTATATACATACATACATACATATATTTATATATATATATATATACACACTTTCTTCTACAAGTAAGACAGGATACATTTCACTGATAGACACACATTTCATTTCCTTCTCCAAGTGGCAGAGGGGCCAAAAAGGAGAGGTGCTATTCTGGGCCTTGTTTTCCCCAAGAAGAAGGGACTGGTGGGGAATGTGAAGTTCAAGCGCAGCCTTGTCTGCAATGACTGTGAACTGGTGGAGTTTGAGATCCTTAGGGTAGAGAGGAGGGCACACCTCACTACCTGGATTTCAGGAAAGCAAACTTTGGCCTCTTCAGAGACCTGCTCGGCAGAGTATTGTGTGATAAAGCCACGGAGGGAAGAGGAGCACAAGCAAGCTGTGTGAACCTCATGGAGTTCAACAAGGTCCTGCACCTAGGCCASGGAAATCCCAAGTGCATGTATAGGCTGGGCAGAGAACAGAGTGATAGAAAGGCCCTGAGGAGGACTTGGGTGTGCTGCTGAGAGAGAATTTTGACATGTCCTRGCAATGTGGGCCCACAGCCCAGAAGACAASTGTGTCCTGGGCTGCATCAAGAGGACCAGGGCCRGGAAGACAAGGGTTGTGATTGTCCGGCTCTATTTCTGTTTCATGATGTCCCACCTGGCTATTGCATCCAACTCTGGGGTCCCAAACTGCTAGAGAAAGTTCAGAGGAGGTCTGAGAAGGTGATGGGAGGATAGCCTGGAGATAAACAGACAGTTGGGATTGTTCAGATTGGAAAAGAAAAGGCTCTGAGTAGACATTATAGCAGCCCTTTTACTACTTAAAGGGGGCTAGAAGAAAACTGGAGGAAGACTTTTTACAAGAGCATGTAATGAAGTCGTGCATGTTCTGTCCCTGGAAGCATTGGACGGGGCTTTGAGCAACCTGGTCTAGTGAAAAATGACCCTGCCATGAYAGATGGGTTGGAACTAGATGACCTTTAAGGTCACTTCCAACATAAACTATTTTATGGTTCTATGATATTTCTTGATATAGAGGTATCCTTCCATAGGTTGAAATCCCTTTTTTCCCAGTCATCAAGGAATTACAAATATGAGCATTTCCAGTGCAATCAATAGATTAAGAAATTCTTTATTTGGATTAAATAATATTTTCTTCTATTACTTTTCTTTTTTTTCCATGTGCAAATTTCCATGGACATTTTTGATTTCCATGGAATATGGCAGGACAAATCTATCCTGCCGCATTCCATAACRCACATCTATCCAGTGGTGGCAAAGCCTTGCAGAGACTCCTAGTCACAACCTGATGCAAACAGCATTAAAACTACTAAAGTAGAATGTAACACACCAGAAATAATTCCACCCCTAAAGCTATAGCTATCATTCCATGTAGCATATGGCTAACAGAATTGGAGTAAAATGCTAATTTTCCCTCTGYTGACTTTTGCAGAATAGCAGGGACTGCAATGACCTATATTTAGAGAACATGAGGAGAAAAAGTCATCGGTGTTTGTTGGCTTGTATGAGTCAAAACAAAGTCAGAGCAGCAAGTGATGTGGGAAAGTGGGTGAAGAAGMATCAGTGTTTCTCAATTTTTCAAATACGCATTTTAAGCAACTATTTTTGTTATCATTATATGATAAATGCCATCTGTCTGTCTAGATTACAAAAGTTCTTTTTTTGAATAAGAAGAATGATGACAAAATGAGTTTGTTATCTTCTGAAGAGCATTATAAAGGCTTTTTTTTTGGTTCTATTGTCCTGTTATTTGAGATTTCACTTCAGGTTTYTCAATTAATGATGCACATTGATTGCAAGTTAAATTTACTTTAACATGATGCCTTCCATCTATTTTATKATAAGTATTGATTTTTATTTAACATCTACTGTTTGGTTTCAATAAAACTAATAATGATTGCTGTTGATGCATGTTATTTATATTAGACCTGAGTTTTATAGCTTGGAGACTTTGTTGAAGACATGTGCTATGTTAATAAAAATTCTGGCTTGCTCATCCCATTCAGTTGTCAAGTATGGAAATGTTCCTGTTGTTGCCAGAGCAACTTTAAGATTACAGCTTTGCACTGGAGGGTGCAGGTGTTTCAAAAAGAATGTGTCTGTTTATCTGCTGTTTGACTTTTTAAAGTGGCATATTAATCCTCTGCATTTTATTTATTTATTATTTGCTTTTGCTACAGCCTATGACTGCAAAGTCACAAGCACCCTATTGAGCAGGTTGATGATGTGGACATGTGCAACTCCCTTCAGGAGTGTTCTCAGTTTACAAGCCTCACTTCACCACATCYATATTGTGCCACAAGAGCTGCACACACCCACCTTTTCTTCCAGCTCAATACCTTTCAGCCTGCATTTGTGGCAATGCAGATGAAAGGAGGAAAATCTGAGATAAGCAATACTTTCTGTAGTTTTTCTCCCAGATGCACACAGCTGATCTAAAAAACTTCTATTCAGTTTTCCCTTCTAKGGCATCTCATGACTGGAGCCAAATACAGTAAAGTACTAGGGAACATCCATGGAAGAGAAGATTCTCACAGGATCTGCTCCAGGACAGAGAAGTAATCTTTTTCAGTCGTGATGGTCACAAAGGAAATGTAAGGAATAGCATCTCAAGAGATCTCTTGGGTTTGGGTTTGCTCAAACCCTAGAGATAAGGTGCCCTGGTCATATGATTTGACTGAATAGGATTTCAATCTATTCTATCCTATAGAAATCATGTTACAAAACCACACTGCAGCTCTGCTCTCAGGTTTCTTTGTCCAGGAGTCTCACATAAATTCAGGAGACTTTAAATTAAGCTTTCAGTACTCTGGTGTGAATCACAAGAAATTTCACTGAAATGTCAGTCCAATTACAAATATCACACACTGTAAACACAAGAACTGCTCATAAAATAACTTTTGCAAAAAAACTTGAATCCTTTCTTATCTGTTGTGAACAAGTAAGACATGCTGGTTCAGTGTTAACATATATTAAACATAAATTATTATTTGGTAATCATTTCTTGAACTATGATTAAGCATTGTTTATAAATCAGAAGGTAGTATTTTCCCATCCTAATGAAAGAATGCACTTTATTAGACCAGATTCCAGATAATGTCAGCATCTGAACATACAGATTTTCTGGTGAAAGACACTAATTAAAAATTACTGATGATTTCAGATTTTAAAAAAAAACTTCCTGTTTTTAAGCAACATGCTTGGAAAAAGACAACTCAAAAAATAATAATAACATAAATTTAGTTGGAAAAAAAAAAAATAAATTCACCACAAGGTACCTCAGAATATTTGGTTGACTATGATTATTGATAAAATTATCCTATTTGTCTGTGGACAATTAAATGAATCTGYAGGCATCTTAAAATTTTATTGCTAACAAAGTGAACATTGCTTTAGAAAAAATAAGACTCYGATAAAACTCTATCTGATGATATAATCAGTTTCTTTGAAAGACAAAGCTAAATTTAACATATTTAGATTATACTTAAATAAAACAAATGTCAAGGGAAAAAAAAACAAACCAAAAATGCATATCTCTTTTGCTTTGTCTTTTTTTAAAACAAAATTTCTCCTCTAAGCTGATTGACCTAATGGTACTTCTTTCATTATTTTTTTTCATATTGGAGGATTGTTCTTTATTTTCAAGTCTTTCTCTGTTTAGAATACAGAGTCTTAGAGGTCACTTATGATGAAAAAAATCGTTGAACATCCACTCTCCGCAGACACAGAAAGATTAGAACTGTCATTTCTAGAAGTACATATTGACAGAAAACTGCTATTTTTTAGTCTAATTTTGTTTTGAGAAACTGTTTAATACAGCACTGTCTATCAAGTGGATATAGAGGGCCTAAATATTAAAGATAATTTGAAAGCCCTCAATGTCAGTGTTATGTCATGTAACAGTTACAGTATATTGAAAGCATTATGAATGACATATGTTCATACTTTTTTCCACAAAGATACTGCAAACAGAAATGTGTATCTGATGAACTGTTTTTATCCTCATTTTCTTAGAAAACAAGTTCATGTAATGATCTGTCTTTGTGTGTTTACATATGCCTGTCTGTCCCACKGTATGTCATCTCTGAAAAAATGTTTTTGAAAGCAAAATTACTGGCAGATTTGAATAAATAAAGAAAAAAATGCATAAAGATAATAAAGTTTCCTGAAGTTTTGTGAAAATAAGCAGTGAAATTAAGAAAAGAAATTCAGTGAAATCTGCAGMTTTCTATTAAACCACAGAGGGCACATACTTATAAATGCCTCAGTCACTGAACAGAGCAACACTTAATGCTTGCAGGTCAGAAATCTGAAAAAACAACACACACTTCATTAGTACCATGCCCACAAAGCAATTTTTATAGCTTTTTTGAATATTGTTCTATGAGGAATACTAAATTTGCATTACTCTTATGACTATAGTCTGTTAAATCCTTCATTCCCAGTTTTCCAACAAAAGAAATACAGGTGAAGTAAAAGCATGCATATATGAGAATAAGTTATATAGATATGCAGCTGCAAGCATGCACATGTCAATGCAAAATTAAAACGGAATTTTTAATKACTTCCATTTTTAATGGATTCCAGCATTTCTCTAATACTTTAGTGTCACATATAAGTCTGGTGGCTTTATAATTTCTATTTTTACTATCGTAAGAGTCATGGAAACAAATTATTCCAGAAAAGAGGGCAACTGATCTTCACAGTTTTCTTTTCATTTTTCTTGGGTTTTTTTTCTTTTTACTTATTTTTTCTGCCAGAAGGTCATGATCTGATTGCATGATGGCATTCTTTTGTTGTTTGTAAGCACACAAGTCAAACATGAAGCCACTTGAAACATAATATCCAATGCAAGAGTCTTATGTCAGAAAAAAAAAAAAAACCAGCTTTGAATTAAACAAATTAATCATTTATAACTCTTTCAATAGACACTTCACTTGGCCTTGAGGAGCAGTTCAACATAATAAAAGGTGTATGATATTACAAGGGAATCTAATCTGGTTCTTTTTCAACGCTGAAACTATTCTGGAAAAAAATACCTGAGTAGAAGAGTTTCCATTTCAGATAAAGGAAGGGAAAACATGAAATCTCCTTTTCTCCAGTATAGCAACAATCTAGAAGGAGTATTTTTAAGACTTTGRATATCCTAGTCCTTATCCTATGTAAGTAAGTAAAGGTATATGGGGATATATGCATACACATACATAAATTTAAAATATCTTGACAGGCCAGTAACTGAATGAGTGTTCAATATTATTAGCAAATTACCATAATACTAGATAAAATCCTACAAAATACTCAGAAATAAATGTTTTCAAGTGACGTGCTTGCATTTTAACACTTCTACAAGTGTCTAAAGTCACTATGGTAAAATACTTTCTTTTTGTAAAATTGGTCAATTATTTTAGTTCTCAGCAGAGATGTTAACTTCTGAGTTTCTGATATTATTCAGAAACATGYTTTTTATAGTTATTTTTCATCATGATCCTAGAAAGTATTTAGGACTCAGCTCCTTTTTCAAGGCCTGATATGTTGTGTTAGGCACACAGTTAGAGACCATGAGAGCAATGAAAYACCCATCCACAGTTTGATGTCTAAGTTTAAACAAATTCCTAACAAATAAAGTTTGATTCAGTTGCCACAGAAAAGTATCTAATGTTGTTTGAGATGCAATGGGGTTTAGCTATCCTGTTTACCACATAAGAGAAATGATATAGTTGGGTATCTCAGTCCCATGAAGAAATAAGATTTTGATACATAAATAGGGATTCTACAGCCTGGAATGGAATCTCACCCATTACATCTTGGTAGAATTCACTGYATTATTAGATGTTCAGCACAATATTCTCAAAGAAATTGCACAGATCTCTATCAGTCTCRTCAGTTTTGTCAAGTGCTAACACCATATGACTAATCTCAGACCAGTCATCCTGTGTGCTGGGATCCATTGCACTGCTTCAGATCATAAAACTGTAGACATCTGCATGTGAGCTAGTCACATTAGTGTCAGTAAGTAATTTAAGGTACAGTTCATCTTATCAACAGAAATGTCTGTATTAAGGCCTGTGTCTTAGAAGTTCTGGCTTTTATCATTTGGTGCATTGATAGGGTGGCCAACTGATCTGTAGTCATGTAAGAGATGTCTCATGGATACCAGCTGCAGAAATGTTTTAGTCTTCAGTGACATATATATATATATGTTTCACTCCCAGTCTTTTTATGCTCCAGAAGGTAGGTTCCTATGTCAGTTGTGGTTCTGAATGCTCAATTTGCCAGCAATTATGTTTTAACCAGAATTAGAGYACTGGTTTGAAATTACTGGGAGTTAGATGAATGTGCCTTAAAGCTYTGACTACTAAAATCTGTTATACATGGAACCTGGAAGACAAGCACAAAGCAAGGAATAATTGGCTATGTCTCGCTCAGTCGACCAGAGGCAGAATTGATGATGGCTGAGACTGCTAAATAAAAAACCAGGGACCTATCTATCTCTGCTCCTCATGCCAGGTGTCACACAGTGACTGAAGAAGTTATATTGCTTAAGGACATACCTCTTCAGAACTGACAAGAAAAAGCTGGAGAGGAAACTGAAGTCCTTGACACCTGGCCATATACACTGCTTTTTGTTATCTCATTTCATGGCAATGCTGTGAATTTCCGTAGCATTCCGTTTCTCTCCCTCTAAAGGCCTAGCCATCAGCTAGACAAGTGTGGATAYAAACTAGTTGATAACTACTTGGCCTCAAGGAGAGAGGTTGGTCTTTGACTCACTTTTATTAAGCAGTTTAGGCAAAGAGCCATTTCTGTCTTTAATCCATTGCTTTTTAATGTAGACCAGAACATTAGTAAGACAGCGGTTCCTACCAATCTTCTCTATGMACAAAATGTCTGCAGGGAAAAAGACTGAAAACAATCTTCTGCTTTTTTAACAGTCACAGAAGGTTATACTTACAAAATGTTCATGTAATTGCACAAAACATGAGATTGTAATTCTTCTTTCTCTTTCACTGATGACTTTGCCCGATGACTTTGCTAGCTTCTATGGAAATTTTCTCAGCAAATTTCACTTTAATTTGTGAAAAGAACAAAAAGGCTGAACAGCACAATATCAGAATATAGATTACAAKAAATAATCTATTATTTTTTCAGATCTTCTGCTTAAATTTTCAGATGCAACACTTACACCCTGATTGTGCAGATATATTGCAGATTTGCTTTCATGTAACTGTGAGCTGTTAACTAGCAATTGTGCTGYGTCAGGTCAAAGCCTCTTCTTTAACCCGATTCAGATCTTGCTGATTCTTAATATCTGTTGTTCTCTGCTATCACAGWCAGATTTGTGATCCCTGTTGTCCACATAAATGATTTAATGGTACTTAAATTAATTAATACAATTATAAGAGTTATTATCTTTCTACTTGAAAAAGAGTGGGTTCAGATTYGTAGCATTTCTCAGACTTCCTTTTGCTACACTTGCTTTCTGCTTTTGCTTAAAGCTGCTCTTCCATCTGTTTCTACCAATACCCATGCAATTTCAGGTATTAAACATCACTTATCTTATTAACTGACATTATGTGACATATTCTTAGCTTGGCACATTCTTTAAAACATGAGAAAATGCACTTTGCAGAAAAGGACTGAGTACTTCAGTAGTACAAGTAGCAGCCACTCTATTAAGTACAGAWATGATTCAGTAGACAATAAATATAAGGACCCATTTTTTGTTGYCTCAAGTTCTGAAGCGCTTCCAGTCTGAGCATATAGATAAAGGAGAAAAAATAACTTTGGAGAAATAAATTATGTGACAGCAGAAAAAAATATAGGGTTTGTTTGTTTTCCTAGTATGGGATGAATATATGGAGAAAAATATATGGAAGAAAAATTAACCAAAGCACTTTGTAAGAAAGTGGAAAGTAGGGAGTGTGTGGAAAAGAAGAAAGATCAGATAATGAAGTTGATGTGAAGAGTCTGAGAGAAAGGTGAAGCAAAAGAACCAAATCACTGCATCTTTAGGAGGCTGTCTGCTCAAAAAAAAGCGACCTCTCACTGCTGGCCTTTCATGAAATGGTGGGAGTGACTCAGGGGGTGCTGTGGCTTAAATTATACTTGGTGATGTACCAAACWACCAAATAAACAGTTCCAGTCACTCTGTATCTTCCACAGGTTACTGACATGCAGCAGAGGGAAACTCCAGAGTGGTTTCCTGGAGAAAACTTGGCGAAAAATGAAGTTCAGGAAGGATGTGTAAACATAAAGGTAGTGGGAAGCTCTTCAGAAATCATTTAAGAAAAAAAGAATACTGTCTTTTGTAGATAGAGTTTTGGGCAAGAATTTTACYCTCAACATGCTTAATTTCTTTCTAATTTCTCCCTGGTGTTCAAATTTCTTACATCTGTGAATATGACCTGAGCATGCTGTCCCCCAGTACCCGTGTTTTCAAATTTATTTGAGTGCTAAAGTCTGAGTTCATCAAGGTTCTTTTCTTTCAAAATTCTGYAAATTCAATTCTCGATGGCCATCTCATGTTCACTGAACAAACAAGACTCATAAATTATTTGATTTAGTATTTAGTCACTATCTGATCCAGGAGGAAACTTTCTTATTTGAATTTATCTAAAATGCAGAGGGAACAATCAGCATCGCTTCCTTTGCAGTGTCTATAGTTATTTAGGTAAAGAAAAATACATACGTTTTTCGAAAATACTCCTCATACTGGATTATTTTTTTCAATAATCCTCATTTTTTTTCTTCCATACCATTTCTCTTCCAAGTAGACAAGTTTTTTTCTCAAATTTTAACTAGAGAAAGAGTATGTTCACATTACTGTCTAAATAACATATTTATCAGAATTTGCTTCTGGAGTTGTAGTTTAGGTATTTTCAAACAAAATAAGAACTGCAATATGAATATAAATAAAATTTCTGAAGTSTCTGTCTTCCAGGCTATGAAAGCAGAGGGAGGTGCAACTTCTGTCACAATGTAGAAGATAAACTGTTTTAAGTATCTATTCCCAGAGTCATATTCAAAGCTATGAAACCTGTAGAACCCATAATAGCTTCATAAGTTAAAATGCATTTTCATCAACACTCCATATTTCTTACATAAGGTAGTTTTTTGGTTCTTTATGTTGTATTTTGTAGGTSTCATTTTAAGGTATTCAAATTTTTTGAGACACAGTTTGTTGTAGAGAAAGCAGGAGACAGAGAGGTGTTAAAAGTTTGGCTCATTGTTCAAATACCAAATCCATTTCACTCTAATTCTCAGGAACTGGTTGCACAGAAGGCATAGTCAAAAGCATCTATCAATAGCATGATTAATATAATCATTCATAAGGGTTTCTTAATAATGTGATTAATAGAATCATTCATAAGGGTTTCTACACACACACAATACAATACCACATCTATGTACCGCAAATTCATTTTCAGGAGCTTTCTTTTCCATTCATCAGTGATTTAACGATGTACAAGTCTGTGGTGCCTCTGAAAATTGGGGGTGTTTGTTTAATTTTTACTAGATAAGGTGTAATTAATATTCAAATTCTTGTCATTTCTTGGGGAGAGGCATGTTGGTGTCTTAAAAGCAGTGTGTGAGCTGTGGGACAGTGACAGGATAAATATCAGGAGAGTTCATTTATGTGTGTCCTGAGGGAAGGGGCACAGACAAAATTCTCAGTCCCTCACTACTAAAAAATATGCAAAAATATTCATCAGGAGGCAGCCTCAAAAGCAGCAGAAACTGAGGTATGAATGGAAACAAGTGATGGGGACACATGGATGGTTKCCCTGTAGGCAAGCACAATAGCAAAATCATACAGGAGAGAGCAGGATGAAAAAATCTGAGGAACAMCTGTGAGATGATAAACATCTAACCCAAGATTCTCATTTGTAATGATAGTGTTGACCTCAGAAGAAATAACAAAAACTTTAATGTTCTCTGTTTCGTATGATTTGTCTTAACTTTACAAAGGCTCTCTGGCATAGTTACAAAACAATGCTTAATTACAGTTGTGATGTTTACACTTTTCTCATCTATTCATAACTAGGAAAAGACATTAACTGTTATAAAAGTTTTAAGATTTSAGCTCCTTACTCAGAGTTTGGGGGCTTTTGGGAATGTGTGATATTGCAAATGAGCATTTGAACATTATTTTCTCTGACACTTTATTTTGTTCTTCTTGCTACCCTAAAGATTTAAATTAAAAAGTGTAAAACATTATCCAAAGTATGCCAGTTGAACAAATTTTTTTTAACATACTTTTAGAAGAAGTGTATACTTCTGTGGCTCATACAGCTGTTAGCTTTTGAGTCAAATCTCATGATTGCTTCACACTTCATTCTTCTATGATATAAGTGCCATTTTCCAGAGATAAATGAAGTTTCATGTCTCCATTCTGCAAGAAACTCCACTGAGTTGGATGCTGGTGCCCACATAAAGCCAAAGGTCTGATGAAAGACTTGGCTAAGGAAATTGCCCTGGAGCTGGGAGAGGGAAATTGAACTACTCATATRAAAGAATTTGGTTATGAGAGATTTTCCTCAAGCCACTTGGTCTTGTCAGGGTTAGCTATCAGAGCTATCAAGGTTTTAGGGGTTTTAATGTCATATAAACCCTGTATATGACTGAAGCTTTCATACCTTTTACTCACTGACAATCCTATTTCTACAKATATGAGCATTTTTCATAAGCAGAAAATATCTTCTAGTTGTGAGGCTTCACTACTGAACATACAGCTCAGACTGCAGCAGGTAAAAAAAAAACCAGCTGCTTCACAGGATTACTGTAGAAATTATCAGGAAAAAATATTACTTTGCTGCAAAGACTGAGAAAAACTCATGAGTGTTTAAGCTTCCCTATACAGCCAGAATAACTCTCAAATRTCCTTTTAAGACAAGACTCCCAGTATATTGCAGGACTAAGAGCTCCTTACACCATGAATCCACTGGCAACACTTTCTGAAGCACTGGGGAAGAGAGGGTATTTTAGAATTAGTGGATAAGCACAGAATTGCCACTAGATCTTTACCGAACACTGGAGGAATCAGAGGATCAAAACTCAAGCTGACCACTTTCATAAGTAACAAATTCTTCAAGATTCTAGGGTTTCAGCATTGCTCCTGCAATGCCTTACTTATTRCACTGATTACTAGAAAACACTCTGATTCCTTGGGCGACACCTGTCTACCTGGACTATGAAGATTCTGAGGGATCACGTGTTGTTATACTTTGAAAACTGGAGATATGTCCTAGGCAGCTGGAAATTCTGTAAAGGCTCCTTCTGCCCTGTTTGCTTATTTGTTAAACCCTTGAGTAAAGACCACTTACTTACTTAAAAAAAAAAAAAGACTAAAAGAACTGTTTAGCTGGAAATATAAAACCCACTGTCATGTCTATCACTGCAATCAAAAGCAGATGAGCACAGAGCACCAGGCAACCCTGGATGATACTTCCACCACATGTTTTTCTAGTCTTCAAGTAGTCRCAACAAAGGAACTCCTTGACCCAAAAGTTGTTTTCATGTTTTCAGTAATTCTCAGTGAATTTCTTTTGTGTGAACTTGTTCAGTGTCTCAAAATGCASAAAAACCTTCAGCATCTTGTAACAGGGAATTTTGTACGTAGGCAGCACATTTTGTAAAGAATCTAGTAATTCTTAACCCAGACCAGGCTGAAGAAAATAAGAGAATAGATAAATAAAAGTATTTATTCATAAAAACCACTGTGATAGTTTGCTACACATCATAGTAGCAAAATAGAAAAGTAGGTGAGAAAGGGGAGGAAAAGTGTTGCTACCAGAGTTAGATTAGTAAGGAAGTCCTTGCTTGCAAAATTTTCTGGAAAAAATGATTCACAGCTATCTTTTTTTTTAATACACCTCAGATCTAAGAAGGCAGAAATTTTCCCATTCAGAGTTCTTCCATTCATCTGCATTTATTTAACATTTTTATCCAAAGTAAGTTTTCTTCTTACATTTCTCTGAGACAGCCCACCCCTTCTCTTTAATTGATATGTCCCATTTTCAAACTTAGAAAGGTGAATATTTCCTTTTCATAAAAGGTGTCACTTCCTTGACTTGACTTACAAGGTAAACTCAAGTCATAAAACCCTTGCTTTTTGTGACACAGCATTCTTACATTTTCAGTTGTGATTCTATTTCTATTTCTTACTTATTCACAAATTTTATTTCTGGTCTTCATCTAACATCAGATGTGAGCATTTGTAATGATTGTACCATTCATCAAGCTTGCTGTCACAAAATTTAAAATGCATTTTAAGTAGACTTTAATACCTAGATGTACAGACTGTTTAAACTCCATTACAGCATCACACTGAAGGATGAATTCTGCCACTTGGACTAAAATTTTCCCAAGTACCATTAGAAAGGGGTTATGGTAAATGTTATGATATCCTAATTTTTAGTTYTGTCGCTAAATCTCCAGTTGCTGTGTAGTAACTTGGTCTTAAATTGGTCTGACTGATAGTGAGAATACCAATGGTTCCTTTGTAGCTTGTGCATCCAAAAATAAGTTGATCAGAAATTTAAAATAACATATTCTGGAGCATAGAAGGACCAATTCTTGATTGAGTTARAAAAATCTATCTCTGCTATGCTGTAATTCCATCCCCTGCTTTCCTTCTCTTTCACTAGTATTAACCAAAACTGGAGACAAAACACAAAATATGGAAATTGCATAAAGGAAGGTTTTGCCAAGGAGAAGCATTAAAAAATCATGTCACTATTATTAATTTAAATTACATCTACCAAAAGATAATGAAAAAAAAWTTAAATCTTCCATACAAGTCTTACATTACTAAACAGCTCATTTAAGCCTTGCTCAAGAGAACCAAAAGTAAAAATACAAAATGTTTGAAACCGGTCTAGATGTACAGTGATCTGTATAGCAGTAACAAATCTGTTAGAATACAATGATATGATTTGTTTTCAGCTGACAACAATACTGACATATGAAGTGTGGCCCTTGCATATATGTAAGTTTGTGGGAAAAAAATACAGCTCCTCCTCCTCCAAAGACTGATTCTGAGGAAACAGTCTATCCATAATCACTCTTATGACTGTTTTCCCAGTCATAATGTTCTTTCCTATAGTGCCTGGTAAATGTCATAGCAGTCAATGAAGTTTAACTAGAAAAAAGAAAAAAAGAGAATAAAATAKTAATAAAAGGCTTCCAGAACATGCAGACTTTTTTTTAGAAAATATATCACTTCATCTGTACTCAGTGACAACCCAGCAAAAACTAGCAGGAGTTGAAGATGAAGATTCTTCCTTTTGATAATAGATATTGGCCAAGTCCTTAAGGAATTTCTGCTGATATAAAATAGTACTTACACTCATAAGTAATAATATCTTAAGTAAGGATTTATCTTGAGCAGTCCTGTTGATGTATGATCATGAGTACACATACAGATTTCCAGGGTATGTTAACATGATAATTATCTTAAAATGACCTAACTGGGGAAATATAAACTAAAATATTATGAAAAAGAAAATCATGGTAGCTACTTCAGGTAACACCAATGAGTWTACTCAGCAAGGTTCTTAGTAAAATTTATTATCCTAAGTGGAAGTTTAAGTGGAAGCAACTACCACTTGAATGATGCACGATTCTGGTAATTGTGTAGAATCAGTCTTTCATTGTCCAAAGTAATTTAAAAGTGGTATCAAATATATAAAAAAAAAAAACATTGGAATTACTAGCATGTAGAGCAACCTGATGATTTTCAAACTCAAAAAACATATATAAATCACTAAATATGAAAYATAATGTTTTTCATATCAAACAAAATTTTTTTGATGCATCAAAGAAAAAGACCACAAATTATTATATAGAAATAAGAAAACCCCTTTTAATGCAAATTACTCAAGTAACTAATATCTGATATGAAACAGATTTGTTGTTTAGATGTTGTTTAGAAATTTTAAATCCAGATATCTAGATGACTTTTATGGCCCATACATTTTACACCTATAACAAGAGACAGACGAAAACAGTTTTCATAACATGTTCTCAATTATATTTGAGAAAAAATATTGTAAAATTATTGCACAAATGATTGAACAATAAGCAAYGAATCATCTACTGTTTTGATAAGTCCTTTGGTATCTCTCAGTTGAATCTGATCTTCTTTAGCTGAATTTGATCTACATGTGTAGAATCTCTGCATAACAAATCTATTAAGGTTAAGACAGATCCAAAGAAAGAAACTTTGTTCTTTACACAAGGTTATTGATTTAAAATATAGTCCCTCTGGTCTTATTTGCCTTTTAAAAATTCTCTTTCTAACATTTTCAGAAGAAAATTTCCCACTTTCCTCAGAGTTGTAGGTCTCATCTAATGCAGGATACTCTGTGATTGTGTTTAGAATATATATGTTCTAATATTTTATATATAAATACATTCTATCTAGTAAGAATAATCTCCATCCTTTGCTAGATGCAGAGGGTAGCACAGAGTCAGGGGAAGAGGAAAAAGACTAAACTGCTTATTGCCATCTTTGTCTCTGTTTTTAACACTAAAACCAGTTGTCCTCAGAATACCCAGCTCCCAGAGCTGGAAGGTAGTGGTCCCCGTAATCCAGGAGGAAACGGGCAGTGATCTGCTAYGGGAATTAGACACCCATCCAACTATGGGCCTGAATGGGATGAACACATGAGTAATGAAGGAACTGGCAAAAGAGCTCACCAATCTACTCTCTGTTATTTGTCAACAGTCCTGGTTACAAGGAGAAGTTGCCCAGGGAGGTGGTGGAGTCTCTGGAAGTGTTCAAAAAGTGTCTGGATGTGACACTTAGGGTTATGGTTTAAGGGTGATTGTGGTGATGTCAGGTTGGTAGTTGGACTAGATGATCTTGTAGGTCTCTTCCAACCTTGATTATTCTGTGATTTTGTGAAAAGGGAAATATGAATTTTTTTTTTTTTTTTTTTTTTTTTTTTTTTTTTTGGTCATGTAAGAGAACACAATACAGGTATATTTAGAGAAATGAGACAAATGAGACCATATTTTGGGTAAAAGAAGTTTGCAATACACTTGTTTGTTAGGGTTGTTGTTTTTCACTGAGGGAGTTTTATAATCCTATCTCTCTAAGATGCAAACTCCACATTCAGATGTGAGTTCATCTGTCTGTGTATAATAAACCAAGATTTTCAACTACTAAAACTGTGCAATTAATTCATTTGGTTGTTTAGCATTTTTGGAATTCAGGTTACCACTTTAAAATTGTAAATACTAATTTAGGATATTAATTGCAGACATTTATTTCTGAAAGCAGTCAAAATTTTCTAAAATAAAAAATGTAGGCAGTTAGGGATCACATGGATTTATGTTAGATATTTTTGTCCACTGTCTATAGAGGAAAGGCAGTCCTCATTATCTGGTCATCTAATTAGCTGAATCACTTGCACTGAGTTTATAGGCAACAAAATGGCAATAGTTTATTTTCTTTTTTCAGTGTGCTCAACTTCTGTYTAAGAAGAAACTCATAAGAAAGGCAGAGCATGAGAGAGGACTCTTCAAGCATTTGCAGTTYCTAGASTATTTACAATTTTTAGTGCATTTTYCTCTGAAGCAGAAGTCTCACAATCTGAACTCTAGCCAGTTTGCACATGCAAACTGGAAGAATTATACCCAGCTCTGTGCAGACTTGAAATCACCTCCCCATGGGCAAAAGAGATCTTGCCTGTCATACCAAAAAATATCTTGCATAGAAACCTTTTTTACCTTTCAGATGGAGGTGAGCTGTATCAGCCAAGAGAGCAAGCTAGTCAGCCAGAGACTAAATCTGTCCAGAAGGTAATAGGAGGAGCTGTAAGATTCTGCTCTGTCGTCTCAGAGTTAATTTTAGTGCTCCTGTTTTTAAATCTAGCAATAGCCCAATGTAAAATTCAGCCATGTCCAAAACCTAAGATGGGCTCCTTTTGCTCCTGAGACAGATTTCCTGTTGCTAGGGCCTCATTTTATTCTGTAAATCTGGTATGTCTGCCGATATAGTCTCAAGAGGAAAGCTGGCATTAGTTTTGTCCAAGGTGTATCTTTATTTAGACATACTCTCCTCAAATGTGGGTTTAACCTTTTCTATGCCCATCTTGAAATCCCTATAAATCAGTACTCATTTATGCAAAAAGCTTATTAGTATGCTCCTCTTTCTGGCAGACATTAGCCAGACCAAATGCAAAGTGGATAAAGGCACCTCACATTTCATATTAATTTACTTTATAGTCAATAGAAATCTTCAGGACATGATGCTTATGACATTCTGCAGATGTGCAAAGGGAGCTGATCAGTCTTTCTCTTCCTGACAAATTAAAAACTTTCAAGCAGCTTTTTTCTTCTTCTACTCATCCCTCATTTCCAGAGAAGAGCCATTTGGCGAGCTCATTAAATGGTTGAGGGATATTTGTGCATCAAAGCASTTAGGGGAGGTGATTCAGTTCGGAAGTAATGAAGGTCTCATTGGGTTTTTTTTTTGTTTTGTTTGGTTTTTTTTTTTT
>NW_026624044.1:57759-77125 GCF_030028575.1 Malurus melanocephalus
TTTTTGTTTTTGGTTTTTTTTGTATCATTACAACCGAAGGAGTAATGCTGGAAAGAAAGGGTAGCCCAGGTAAGGTAAAACAAGGACTGGAAAGTTTTTTAAAGATGAAAAAAAATATTCTCAAACTAGCTCCTAAATTAAGCAGATTGCATTATTCTTTGTCAGTCCTCAGAGACACCAAACTTACTTTGATTACTTCTTTGGTGGTCAGGTAAGTAAAGTTTCAGAAATATAGTAAAATTTTAATGCAATGGTATCTTACTGGGCAGAACCGTAATACACTCTGAATTTCTATCAAATTTGTAATTTCAGTTTTGCGTACTCAATCCAAGAAATAACTTCACCTTCTTCAAGTGATTGCATGCATTTTCCAGTAAATACATGATTATATGGCAGAAAAAAAGATACAGGAAACACAAAGAGACAGACATGATGGCTAAACTGCAGACTTTTCCCAGCACAGTCATAAAGTTTCCACTTCTCTTATCTAAACGTCTATGGGTTTCTTTRTAGGAAGAAGTGATCAAATAATTTATTTCTGTGTACACCCTCCTTAAATTTATGCCTAAAGTCCATTCTTAAAGAATATGGCAGTTTGAAGAAAARCTTACAATAGAACTCTAAAATGTTGTTGAGCATCAATCATTTGGTGAAAAACAATTGGAACTACTTGATTATTTTAGTAATATAYGTCTTGAATCAAGTATTTTAAGCCATTTTAAAATATAGCATCTTGTACTTCTGAAAAGGTACCCTTCTTTATTGCTAGCTGTGTTTGGTGTTAGAAATTTCCTGTTTTTCTTTTCACACATTAATGTAAAAAAGGAATACATCATCCTTTTTTGTTTCTCTTTTACACTTAATTATTAATTCATATAGACATGCTTTCCTTTTGTGCTATTTTCACTCATTTGCAAGTTATGATACTTCTTCAGACTTAATTCTAAATAAAAAACTTACATGTTGGGTAAATATATATTGGAAATATTTACAGTTTGAGAACAGTTCTGGAAGGATCTGATAACTGAACAGTTATAGGAAACTGACAGCATGACACTAACACGAAACCAAAACAGTTTTCAAGCTCCTTATATATATATATATAGATATATTCATCTGAACTTAACAGGCTGGAATCACTTCATTGCTTTGAAGTTAGTAATATTTGCACAAATTATCCCTGAGCTGAAAGGTGCATGTTCCCTATACAAAAACAGAACAATTCATACTTTTCTGAACACCAAGGTCCTCAARATACATTTGTGGTATCACAATATTCTGAAAAAATCCTACCTTTTCTTCAATTCTAATTCTGTAGTTAAAAAAAATGTTAGCCAGAATGTGAAAAATAAGGCTCTGCTTCTTATTCAGTTGAAATTTGGAGGTAAAGAAAGCAGTACATGACTAATCAGGGAATGGACCATTTTTCATGCAAAAAAAGGGAGGTTAAGCAATGTAGTTGACAAGTTAATATGAACTCTGAAGAGGCTTGCTGTACAAACACTTAAAGGGAAAGGAACAGACTCAGGGGAAAGGTTTTTTAGGATTATTTTTTGGTGATAGAAGACACGGTCACTATGAGATCAGTCTAAGTTTAGGAATTTGGAAAATCAGAGAGCTCTAATCCCCACAGTAGTGAGGCTCTGGAGTAGTTTCCCACTGTARATAAAATTAAAAATAATATATAAAAGTACCAATTAGCATGCTATCAACAGTATATAAAAAAATCTCTATAATGAAAGATGCCTGTTAAAAGCAAAGCTTGGCCTTGGTAGTTCAAAGGTTTGTTTTCAACTCCTTTAGAGGGTTGGTTTTTGTTGTTTTTTTTTTGTGTGTGTGTGTTTTGTTGCTATTGTTTTTGTGCGGATTTTTTTTCTTTGCTTTGTTTTGTTTTGTCGGGTTTTTTTCATCGCAAGTTCTTCTTGTGGCCCAAATTCAGTTGTAATGAACATGGCACTGTAGTGGGTTGACCTTGACTGCATGATAGACACACAGCAAAGCTTCTCCATCACTTCCCCTCTCAGCTGGACAGGGGAGAGAAAGGATAACAAAGGTTCATGGGATGAGATATAAGGACTGAGAGACATCACAAAAGGAAACAAAAGGAGAAATCTTAACCCAMAACACTCACCAAATACTGTCAAAACCAAACCAGACTAGAATTGGGAAATCAGCTGAATTTATAACTAATCAAAATCAGAGCAGGATAATGATAAGTAAAATAAATCTTAAAAACACTTTCCCCCCACCCTTCCCTCCTTCCCAATTTTACCTTCTCCCCCTCAGCTGCTCAAGAGACAGGGAATGGGGGTTATGGTCAGTTCACTACACAGTTTCTGCTGCTGCTCAGGGAGAGCCAGTGTGTCCCTCCCATGCAGACAGTCCTCCACAAACTTCTCTAATGTGAGTCCATCCCATGGTCAGCAATTCTCCATGAACTGCTCCAGTGTAGATCCTTTTTCCATGAGGTGCAGTCCTGCAGGCACAGAATGCTTCAATGAGCGTTCCCCATGGGGTAACAAGTCCTACCAGTAAACCTGTTTTGATGTGGGCTCCTCTCCACAGGTCTTTAGGTCCCTGCCAAAAGCTTTCTCCAGAACAGGCTTTCCACGTGTTCACAGCACCTCTCAGGGATGGGTCTGCTCCAGAGTCTGCAGGTGGATCTCTGCACTCCCATTGACATGTCAGGGGGCCTGCCTGCTTCTCCAGTCTTCACCAAGGGCTGCAGAGGRATCTCATCTCTGGCACCAGGAGCTCCTCCTCCCCCTCCTTCTGTGCTGACCTTGGTGCCTGCWGGGCTGTGCCTGTCACACATTCTCACCCYGCTCCTCTTGGTTGCAATGACAAATGATGACTGTACAATAACTTTCTTTATTCCTTCCTATTTTGTCACAGGGGTGTTACTGTCATCCCTGATTGGCTTGGTCATGGCCAGAAGTGCATCCATCCTGGAACTGGTTGGCATTGGCTCTGCTGAACATGGGTGAAGCATCTGGCAGCTTCTCACAGAAAACACCCTTTTACTCTCCCCACTACCAAAACCTGGTCCTGCAAGACTAATACAGACACCAAAGAAAAGGGGTTCAAAATGTGGGTGGCCTTAATTAATTTTTAAAAGAGTTTATTTCATTCTTAAAAAAGGCTGTTCTCCATTCAGTCCCAGATTAGTATGTAAATCGCATTGCACTTTTTTTTTTTTTTTTTAATTGAAACCACAATGCCTTAATTTAACTAAATGTCAAGAAAATAGATTTATTTTCCTGGAAGGAAGATGGATAATTAAATCTTTCATGAAAATGATTAAGTCTTATTGAGAAAAAAACTAGTTCAAAACATTCAATTGTAATTGACTGGAAGAGTGCTGTACTAATAGACTATAGATCAAAACATTTGGCATACACAACTGAGATGGGGCAAACCAGAAAAAGCAGTATTTAGGCAAGAGGTAGAGATCCACATATAATAAGTCACCTCTATCCTTCTGTGAGACTTTAAGAGCATGACAGCAAATATCATTAAGAACGACACTGGCAAATCATCATGTCCCTATGACTCCAGTTTTCACGACGTGGTTTCTATTACCACTTCCCCTAAAACAGGTATAAAAACATGAGAAAAAGACCCATAAAAATTATTATTGTCATCATCTCACTTATGACTCCTATTAAAWAGCCCTTCTGTTCCTATGGCATAGTAAGAATATACTGATTCTCTTATTCTCCTTTTATCCCCTTCTTTGCCTTTGCTGTTGGGCAGTGTCAGGCTACTGCTGCTCTGGGAATTATCTTACAAAGGCTGCTTTTTTGCTCTTCACTGAACACCTTCCCACAGGGACCTTTAGTGTCACCTCAGTAATGCAACTAGCTGCCCCTAGTCCAGTGCCTGGAATACAATGTTTCTTTTTACCTTTGATTTGATTTCATATTCTCATGATGTCAGAAGAYATTTGCAAAAGCTAGGCTTGAATTCTCTTTTTTTTTTGTTATGTTGCATATTCTGACTGGCATAATTTAAAGTTTAGGTGGTGGAGAAGAGAAGAGAGGCAGTCTATGAAAAAAAAAAATATACCGATGTGTTTTCCAAAAACCACTATGCCTACTTTTAAGTTTGACATGCATTTAGTTAAAGTAATAGTATGCAGACTGGTTCTAAACAAAGCACAAGTTATAATGCCCAAGGCAAAAAGCCTATCAGTTCCCTCATTACTGCACACTGAGAGGGAAGCAGAACTAAGTAAGAGGAGCATAGAGGCATCTTTTCTAATTTAATTCTGAGTACAATCTGTATCACTTTTAAACCATTGAATTTAAACAACAGACATGGGAACCTAGCACTGAATTGAAACTGGATATTAATTCCACAGCACAGATAGGCATGAATATTCTTAGATAAGTTTTTGGATCAGTTGCAATCAGTCCTTTGATCATGCCAGAAGGCAGATTTGGATTTGTTTTTGATTTGGATGCTGATATTTATACAAATCTGCAATTGAAATAAAGATRACAGAATACTTCACTTTAGCATGCAAGCTATTAATTGGAAACTCACAAATGGAAGAAGCTTCACTTGAAGAGAGATGTTGGATCAGTCTTGATGAATACTTAATTCAGAGAGTCATAGAATATCCTGAGCTGGAAGGGGCCCACAAGGATTGACTCTGCACAGGACTCTCACCCAAGAATCACCACACACCTGAGACCGTTCACTGAGTCAGCAGAGATAAAAGCTTTRTGACTTTACAGAGTTGTTGATTTCAGGTCCCCCAGCACTGCCCTTTGGGTTGTTTGCTAGGTTTGGATTAATCTGATTTCAAAACACCATTTTTTATGGGACTACATTGCATTGCACAGGATCACCAGTGTCTATACATCTATTATTCACTCTCAGTGGTCCATAAAAGTTAGTGACCATTAAATACTTCACTGCAACATTGGCTTCATCCTGACATTTCTGACATTTAGAATATGTGAGACAGTGCTGCCCTTTTGTCTGACTAGGGATCAGATTTTTTTTCTCCCTTGCTCAATGTGAAAGCATCTTAATTCAGTATGACTGTGGCATCTGCAGAGTTGGTTCCCCTATTCCAGTGTCCTTTGTTTCAGAGGGTCAAATCAGCAAAAGTTTTCATAGCTTTTTTCAGGCCTGCTCCACTCTACTCTGAATACTAAGATTCAGGGCCTTTCTTAASTTTTCTGTAATTTTCACCCACTCTACTTTCATGTATGTGGTGCAGAAAATATTGCAATGTCATGGTTTTCTCTCCATTCACTACCACTGAATTAAGAATTAAGGGAAATAATATTTTTTCTCATGTCCAGGTCAAAGTAAAGACAAGTTAARCATCTTTTTATATTCAGAAGATTATTCCCAGAGTAAGCCGTTACTGCTAGTATACTCGAGGGCAGAAATTATCTTGCTGAAATTTCAACACCTACTGTATGGAGACTATATGTAATCATAGAAATGTTTAATCTTTATTTCCAGATCACASAATATTCTGAGTTGGAAGGGACCCACAAGGATCATCAAGTCYAAGCAAAAGGACCATAARGGGATTGAACCCCAACCTTGGTTCGCTCCATGCTCTTACCATGTGAGCAAATCTTTTGATTTGTAGCCTCCTCTCACAATTAGTGAAGAGGATCAGGCCATTCTAGGATGCAGTTAATTTTATTCAAAAATAATTGACAAAAATAGAGCAGATAAACCATGCCTTAAGGTAACCTTTCTTATCTGTTTTTTTTTTTTTTCCTATTAAAAAAATTAAATTACTGTCTCAGATGAGGACTTCCACATCTAATAACTCCAGTGTTAGGGTAGGTGAAACTCAACTTCAACCCTTGATCTTAACCTTTCTTCATGGAAGCCAGAATTTAATTTCTCAAATACATAAATGTTTCGCACTTTTGTTTTAGTGAGACATAGTTCCCATGCTTCTCCATAATGAAATGATGCTTCTGATGCAATGGAATTTTGGCAAGCACATGCTTATTTTAATGCTTGACAAAACTAAAACCCAGTAGTTTTACTTTGTTTTCTTTTTCTGCTGTCCTAATATGGACACTAAAACAACGTAGTCCTAATCTATAAACAAAGTTTTTATTCTATTTGCGGTAAGAGCAGTTGAACAGTGTAGGGGACTGTCTTTTATTCTGTTTTAGTACAGATAAAAATGCCTGTCTTTCATATTTAGTCTGAAATATTTGCTGAGGAGTTATAGCACAATATTAAAAAAGGAATCTATAGACATATTTTGTTCCTGTGTGGTAAAGAACACTTCAGACTAATAGGCAAAGGTCCAGARGGTCACTTCTTTCCTTATACAAGCAATTTCCTCATAAAGCTAACATTTTATCTCTATGGCATTAGCGTTTTTTATCAAAGGCTAGCTGGTGTTTTGATGTATTCAACAAAAGATCTATTTAGCAGGCATAGTGGCTACAAACACTAAGAGGGATTGAGGATAAAATTACCAAAGATGTGCTTCAATGCMTCTGTTTGCTCCAATGTATTTTATGCTCAACTGTGTATACACTGGTGGTTTTTTTAAATTACAGAAGTTTTAATTAACATCTAATGGATCTTTCACATTAGATGGAAACCTCACATGTTCTTGTTGTACAATCATTTGCAATACCAAATTTTCATGTAAATTTGGCAATTACCGAAACCTAATACTCATTTCCACTAAGTCAAACCTCCTCGTGACTAAGGAATTCCCATGCTATAGACTTGTTTTATTTGTTTTGTTAATGAGCTATTTATTGTACCGGGGTGTTCTYAGGAAGTTTTCCCAGCCTATGAGGCTGGGTCAGCCTAATATTAATGGAATGTTTGTAATTTACTTGGCAAACAACTTAATGTTTCTGAGCAGCATAATAAGTTACATATTTATGCAAAATTCCAAGACATCTAAACTCAAAATTTTTCCGCCTGATTGCTCTCCAGAGCACATCAGACAGATTCAGTACATAGGGAGAACATATTATCTAAGTACTTCATAAAGACCAATACCTGAAACACTCCTATTTAGAGACATCTCTCCCTCTCAGGCTCATATAAATCTGCTTATTACAGTGCAGTTCTTTCTAATTAACTCCTGAGAAGAATCAAAACCCTAATGTAGACATTAAAAGGAATACACTAGTAGTGAATCATTTTCAACCTGCTTAAGCTTTGGCTATTAACTTCACCACACAATCACGAGATATACTCACTTATGTGATATGTACACATGTAAAAAAATGTAAAAAAAAAAGATTTGCAGGGAAAAAAAAGACATGGACTATAAAGGTAATGTAAAAATTATAAMTTATTTATCTGAAATATAATTCAGTTACATTTAAAAACACTTTTATAAATGCAGGTGGCATTTAGTTCTAGGTTTTACCAAGTTTGTCTTTAAAAAAAATTTAAACATTATATGTAAGTGATAAGACCTCATACATTTTACAGCTAAAAGGACTGGGTAATGAAAATTAATTTGATTTTTCTAATAATAGTTTTCCTGCAATAAATGTAACATGCCTTTGTTTGCAATAGATTATATTTACTGGACATAGAACTTATGCTTTGTTTCCTCACAATCTGCTGTAATGAGTAATTATCCTACTTAAAAATCTACAACTATTGTACTCATTTTCATTTATTTAATTGTTTTTCTGCTTCAGTTGCAAACACTGTTTTTATTTATGCTTTCTCTGTTACATTAAAAAGCATTGTTTTATCAGATATCTTCCTCAAATAATATGCTTTGGTTATAGTTTCATATAATTTTAAAATAACATATATATTTACATATTTATTGGTATATTATCAACACCAATATTTTAGAAATTTATCTGGATTATCTTAAAAGCTTACAAGAAGTTAGACTTCACTGTAGAAACAATTGTGACAAAAATATTGTACTAAACAATAAGAGATGTCATTTGTCTCTGTAAAAATTAAAATTGAGATCTAAAATTATTTTTATAAAGAGCCACACCTCACCTAAAAAGTGTTCTTATTTCATTTGTATTTGTTAGCAAAAGAAGTAAGGGATTTGGTTTTCAAATTATTTGATTTCTAAATATTTTCATGACATTTGTTCAATGGCATGTTTCTATGTAATAGTTATGTCCCATATTATCAAAATGAATCATGTTTCTTCTTATAAGCACYACTAATCCTGACCAGGGTATAAACCATTTTCAATTGCTTACGTGAAAAATATGTGTAAACAAAAGTTTAGAAGACCAAGGGACCTGATTAAGATGATCACTTATAGGTGTTTAAAGCTATTTAAGATGATGAACTTTCTCTGCTACTCCAGATGGATATCAGCACTCTGTTGAATTTGAGTCATGGATAATTACATATGGGTAACCAAAGTTTTGAAATTCTAGATGGTTACAGATTGATAAGAAAATTCCTAATATATTTGATAKCAATTATGCAGTATTTTGTATTTCAAAGACAGGAAATCTTAGAAAACAAGGTGAGAGWCTAAATGTGAATATGACAGGATTGCAATATAAGGAAAAACTTTGCTTAGAGCAGTTATTAATACATTGCATCATCTCAGATTTTTACATKAAATACTCAGAAAACTGCTGCGAATTACTGCGCTTTGAAAGTGAGTGGACAGAGTAACAACAATAAAAATACACCAGAAATTCTCATTTTTTGTTATTTGGCTGTTAGTGTTTATGAAAATATCTTTTAATTCTGCTTCAAGACCTTTCACATGAAGAGACCAACATTAGTAATAAGCTTTTTATTACTGTGGTTTTTATTACTTTTTTTTTGCTGATTTGAATGGTAATATTATAAGGATTTGTCAGATTTTAAAAACCATGTACTGATATTCCTTCATGARGAAAACAAGTTGGTTTGTTTGTTTGCTTTCAACATGATATTAGAATGATCCATTACATCGAAAATTTCTCAAAACTAAATTATTCTTCTTAGGAGAAATACGTAAGAATGGGATTCACCKCATATTTATCCTAATCTGACATCCCTGTAGATATGATGGGAAATGTAGATATGCTTAGGGAAATGTTTTAGTGGTGACCTTGGCAGTGCCAGGTTTGCAGCTGGACTCTATGATCATACAGGTCGTTTTAAACCTAAAAGATTCAATGATTTTCCCCCAAACATCTACTTTTGGCCACTGTAACAAACAGGATATAAACCTGCTGTTTAATGTGGTTTAATTGAATGTTTGCAGCAGTGTTAGCAGCAGTGGCACAACAAAGTCCATCTATTACTTGTTTTCCAGCTCATATTAGTCAGGTAGTGCTGGGAGGATGTGGAGGGGAGTGTTTTACTTCAGGCTTCAGCCATGACACTAATTCAATCTAAATTAATCTACACTTTCAAAATAATCAGTCAAGAAATTGCACCAAAATAACTGGTATGATTTTAAGTCACAGTTTAATAATTTTTACAAGTTTGTAAAGTTCATTAYGTTCATTGATTTGGAATGCTCTTTCTAAGCATCTATTTCTTACATGTTTCCATTTTTGAAAATAAACTTTTAAATTCAGTATTTTTATTACATTGTATTTATTATGTTAGAAAAAAAATGTATTGAGGCACAGGTTAGGGGGAGCTATGGAATTTGTAGTGCAATCAATTCTATACTCTTACAATTCAGATACGTAATAAAAATAGCTCTATTATACAGAAATATTTCTTTTAACAAGTATGTATTTATGACCTGAAACTAATGAGATTTTAACCTTCAAAAACTGGTGAAGCTCTGGGTTCTGTGATGCAGTCTACACTCTGCAGTGTCCTGTTTTGATCTGCCTTTCCTTTGTAGTATCCTAGTGTCTGTGTTTCATCTCATAATGAACCATACCCATGCAGCTGAGATAATGTTTTGTCTTTTTAAGAAGTATAAGAAATCTCCTGTGGAAAACTCTGTATTTAATGAATTTAACTAGAAATCAAAGAAGTGTCTAACAAACTTCTTTGCATCATCCTTTGTCTCTCTGTCTCTCTGTCTGCCTCTCTGTCTGTCTGTCTCTCCACCCTTCCCTCTTTCTCCCTCTGCTCCAAGATACTGTTCAATCTCTGCAAAGAAATTAAAAATTCCCTAAGCAAGACAAACACATTAAACTACATGGAATCAATATGGAAAAATAGATTGCTTTCTTAACAACTAGTGCAAATACTATTTAACCATTAAAAAGCAGAGATTTTTTTTTTTTTTTCCACAAAGTAATTTTTCTTTAAATTTTACCACCTGATAATAAGCACAGAAAATTTATAAAGTGACCATGATGAACTAAAATATTTATTTTACATTTCTGTCCATGGTTCGATTTCATTTGCTTTTATTATTATTCTTTTCTGATGGCTTGAGTACTTAGTTTTAGAAGTTAGATCACTACAGTACAACTTGGAAACTCAAACCTTAAAAAATATTTCTTTATCAATTATTCCTGTAAATCAGTAAAAAAAAAAAAAAATATAATCTGGTAATCATATACATATACAAAAAAAAAGAACTTAAAAGATTATTTAAGAAAGATGGATTTAAAGGGAAATCTGTTGATTTGAAGCTATTCTCAAATTCAGCACAATATCAGTTAAAAATCCTTWGTAGAGACAAAGAGATAGTATTATAATCCAAAAATGATTTCTTTTTATTTTGACAATTTAAAGTAAATACATGGAATATAGAATTCTAGAAATATCAAAGAAGCTCTTGCAACATTTGTAAAAATTTTTAAGCATATTTTTCCAAACCTTTTTTTTAATTGGTTGTTTTTCAAAGAGAGTAATAAAACTTAACAAACAAATAAAATTTTACTATATACAGAAGGACACTCAGGTGTRTATGCTTATATATGTCCATATTATTCATTCACATCTTCTTAAAAAAAATAAAAGCTCAGAATCTATCTTTTTTATAATCATTTTTTTCTTTCAATATTTCATTTTGATCATAAAATCAAAATGTTCATTCTTGGAATAGATGTGACCTGAAATGGAGTTTTATCTTATCTAGCTGGGAAGCTAATAAATTATTTTTAAGTTTTTTATTGAGTACACCCCTTTGATCATGTTATAAGTCTCAGAAAATTAAAAAAAAACAACAAACCTTCTATATTATCACGTAATTTATAGCAACTAATCACATGAAACAGTTTCATGAATAAAYTGCAAAACTAATTTATAAGGAGTGCAATGAAAATTAGTAAAAGTTTTCTGTGGTTATTGACATACATTTAATTAATAGTTTTAAAATAAACCATATAATGAATTTTTTTTGTACCTCATTAATGTTGTAATCATATATATAATATACCTGTTACTCCAATCCTACCTATTTACCCAAACCCTCTCTCATGTGTAGCCAATTTACATACTGTATTTGTGTGCAAATATAACATCTTCACACTTGTATTTATGCAAATAACAAAAAATATTCAGTGTATTGCACATAGCTCTTGTACACTATAAATAGTTCTATGGTTTGATTTAAAATTAAGTTCAAACTTACACTTTCAAGTAATTTAAATACCTACTATGCACTTAAGAGGAATGATTGTATAAACACCCAATATGCAGTTATATTGTGTAAGTAATTTTGCAAGAAAGAATGCTAACATTTAACAATCTATCTCACATTTTAGAAGAACCAATCCAACGATAACATTGCTATTCACATGTTTAAATCATGAAAAATAAAGTTACACAATTGAAATACAGGAAGACCTTTAACACCACAGTGGTTTGGGTTTAGCTAACATTTACCTCCAAATATAGGAAATAACCTGACTCTATTCCAGAATCGGTGACATGTTTATCTTACCTTGTGCCCTCCTGTTCCTCAACAGTCTTTGACTTATCATATTGTGACCTTTATAATAGCTTTATAGAGGATCAATCAGGCCAGGACAGAACTGTAATACAAAGAAGTATTCATTATTTTATATTGGCTTAAACTAATAGAGATGACAAGTAAAACACAGGTGATTGATTTCCTGACCTTTAAAGTGTTTTATATGTAAAGTGCATAAGTTCCAGCCATACAAGATATTTAATGTTAAAAACGAATTTTAATGTTTAACTATATTTGTTATATGCTGCCAGTGGAACTCATGTTTCATGACAGCAAGATCTACTGTTTCATCTCTTTGCAATGACTCTTCATGAACTTCTCTGATACTTTTCCACTTCTTTAGAGTATATATTGAATTTCCAAAGAATAAAATATTTTTAAGAGCTATTCATTTTACSTGACCATGAACTGAATTAGAATCAAGCCAAAATCAAGTTCAGGAATTTTTGAGAGACTAGCTTTCCAAACAGTTACATAAACTACTGATGTATCTTTGGCACTGAATATAAAATGACAGCACTAAAAATTGTGAGGCAAGAGGAAAAATAGATGAAAAATGCATGTTTTCTTGTTTTGACAAAAACCAAAACTTTTTTTTAGAAAGAAACTCATGATTTAGCTAACATAAGGAATTCCTTGAATCTTTACATATTTGTACACTACACAAAGAAATTTTGAGCGTCCCTTCATAACTTGAGATTTAGTATGTAGTTCTTTAACTCCCTTCTATATTCTGTGAATCTTAACTTTCATGATCTATATTTCTCTGAAAAGCCTGAACTTAAGCCAACATCTAACAACACTGATTCCACCTAGAGATCAGAACGTGGATCTTATTATCAGGCAAAAACCAAATWATTATCTTCATTTGCTCCCTGGGTTCTCCATAGTTAAAAAATTAATTTTTGATTTTTTGTATTACTACGGCTATGAATCTGAATAGAATCACATTGATACATGTGTTATTTTTAATGTATGTGTTTTAAAGTTTGTCTTTTTTTTTCTCCATTAGGTAGTGTCATCAACAATTTCTCCTTCCGAAGTTTTCAATAAGCCAGAAGAGTCTTTATTTGACTTAAAATACAACAGGTTTTAAGAACAGCTTCAGTGGGTAATTTGAACACATTTCTTACCAACAAACACCAGAAAAAAAGCCTTACATAGCCACAGATTAGAATGAACCATGGTTCTTCTTACTCCTGAATTATAAATTTCTAAGCCACTGAAGTAACTACCTCAGGAGAAGAATGAGATTGTATTCATCTCTAGAAATAAAAACTGTTGTAATTTTGCAAAAGGAAAAAAAAAAAACATGATAACCTTTAATATTCGAGATACTAGATATAATTTCCTCAACTTGCTTATTATTGTTCTGTGCTAGGATTTTAATTTGTAATAAAGTTTTATTGCCACCTCAAGCAATATCTATCAAGCATATATATACATATATAGATTGGTAACATATACTTAATTTTTTGTCCATAAGAAAATATTTTGGTCAAAACAATTCCAAGGAATTTTTTTTCTTATTTTGTATTTCTTTGTTTTATCTGAAATATTTCCAGAAGCCCAGTTTCAGGAAATTATATGTGGTACTTATTCATGTTTTAGACTTGTTCAACACAGGGTTYTCTGAACAGTGAGAACTGACTCAGATGTTTGTTTTGCCATTGTGCCAGAAGAAATCTACATCATGCTGTCATGGACTTTAACAGAAAGACTAATATTTGTGGCATATACAGGTATGTTGCATGAAATGCTTTACATGAAATAAGTCAGGTATCTTAAACTTCTTTTTATCCATGTATGCTTCTTTATGAACATTTCTATACATCTATAGATATAGGTACATATACGTGTATATAAAGAGACATGCACATATATATGTATAGCTATCTACATAAATATATATGTTGCATTTGTGTGCAGACTAGCTGGTGTTATGTTTGCACACCAAATCCCATTTACTCCACATAACTTTTTATATCCTTCTAAAAATCTTATTTTCATCTGTTGTCAAAATCCAGTTGCCAAAAAACARTCACTTAGGTATTTTCTCAGGATTTTTTTGCAGCCCATCTTTTTCAAGTTCAAGTGCCTTGCTCGATTCTCAGAGTTTCTTTTCTTCGTAGCATTGGGACTTTAGTTGCAATTCTACAGATCCTAGACTTCGATTTCTCTCTTTAAGATGTTTTGCTATTATTTTTAATTGGATATGTTTTAATTCACACTAACCGTACTTGGCAAAYCTGGAAAAAATGCACTCATTATTGATTAAAAATATTACTATGAGGTACTTTCAGAGAATAATAATTCTGTGAAAAAGTTGGATAATACCCTCAGCCAGTGAAGTTTTAAAATAATTTTCTTAAAGATATCCTATGAGAATTACCTATTTGCTACATCTAAAGAATGATTTTAGTTTTCTGTAATGAYGCTAAGAACACCCTCCTGAATTTCAGGGTGAATAATTAAGACAGAGTTTTCAGAAAAAAAAATGACTACTTCTATTTGAAATGCAGGCTTTCTTGTAACTTTAGAAGTCAGCATGCACAAATTGTGTCATTTATGACAATCAAACCACTGGAAATAAATACTGAACTTCTTGAAAATCTTTAATCTTTCTTTCCCTAAAACATTTACTAAAATAAAGAAATAAGGGCATCTAGGGAATCACGGAGTTAAAATGAAAGTTTGTCTCTAACAAACTATGTGCTAACCATATTTCGGTTGAAAAAATGCAAGCAAGATGAATTAGTCATTCAAGAAAGAAATAAAGGAATAAAAATGCAGTAATGGAACACAATAATCCACCCAAAAAAAACATGTAAAAGGGTGACACTGATTTGATAAAAAGAAAAAAAAAATAAATAAAAAATCATTTTAGTGATTGGCTATGCCTGAGCTCATCCTGATCACAGTCAATAAAGAGAAATAAGTACTTCCAGGGATGATTTCTTTAATCCCAAATGAAATGTCTAAAATTAGTCAGATTAGCTGTGCCCTAAAAGTCTTCTTTTCCCACTAGTCACAAAGGGCACATTGCCTTATGTCAATGGTGACAATGTGGATGTTCCATATATCTCATCAAATTTCTGTAGTACATTTGCRCTGTTTTCCATATATCTAATCAGATCCTATTTTCAATAATGCTTTAATAGCAGTAACAAGATGGAAAGATTTAAATGGAGATGAACAGACCTAAATGAACAAATCCTAATGAAGATAGCAAAGTTATWAGCCTGTCTCCTTAGAAAATCTCAAAATGTGAAAGAAATCACACAAACACATTCACATATACACTCAGAACTTGCTAAAAGGCAAATATGACAATAAGGTATTTAAACAAATGAAGGTTTATTCAACACTTACACAGTCTCTCAGGCTGAATAAAATGGCAGTTTAAATTGACAGAGTTGTGTCCATGACACTATCATAAGAATATGCTTATATATCATATCATATATATATCATATCATATTCTATTTAGAGTTGTGTCCATGACACTCTCATAAGAATATGATAAGATATCATAAGAATATGCTTACACACATAACCTAATTGATATTTACAATATATAAATGATACTGATTTCAGAAGATGCTGTTGTAAACTACATTTTAGAACATTTGGTATGCCACGTTTTCTAAAGTATTCAGCTCTTTCATTGACTGTTTGGGTATCAGTATTTGTTTTTTTTTCTCTTCTGCCGTTATCCAGATATGATCCTTCTCAGAGTCATTGTCTATCTAGAAGTCGTCACCATGATGAATGAGTGTACTACAATAATAAGGAACCACTGATTAACAGCACAGTGTAGATATCAAAAACTTTGAAACAGGATGTATACAGATAAAAACATTTAAAGTTTCAAGGAACAAAGAAATAAAAGACTATCAGTAGAAAATGACACTACTCCAGAGTCTGACTAACCTCCAGATATCTGAGAAGTTCATTACGGAAAAAGAGATAGCCTAGGTGCTGCTTTCGCCATCTTTAAAACTTACAATTTTTTTTTTTTTGTTGTTGTTGTTGTTTCTTTTTTTCTGTTTTTTTTGTTTGTTTGTTTGTTTTGTTTTGCCTAGTTTTTGGTTTTTTTGGTTTTTTTTTTTTTTTTTTTTTTTGCCTAGTGAATACCAGGTGGGCTGGTAATGTAAACATATTTTTGTAGGGCTACTAACGACTGCTTAGAAATTCTTGTGGCTTCCAGCTGCTGCTGCTGAAATCTGAAAACTTACCTAAGTCACACTTGTCACGTTTGACAGTCCCATGTCATAGATCTCTGTAAATCAAGCTACACAGGAAACTGTCTCTTTTTCCTAAAGGTTATCATCCATTACCATCTACAGTCAGGCATCTCATCTAGGTTGTCCACAAGAAGAGAATTTACTGTGCAAACTGTTAATGATCAAAATATGCTTTACAGGCAAAGAAGGAACAATACTTTATATACCCAATCAATAATTTGTGGTTAGTATAATTGAAATTTTAACAGTTTAATCCAAGAACCATTATTAGTTCAGATCCAATTGTTACAGAAAAAGAAGGAATAGTTCTATAGAGAAAAAGTCTCAATAAATGCCCGTGTTTTACAGTTGTGGGRTGTTAGCTTATATCCTGTCCCTTTTCATCTCCACAGTTGTGCATCTCGACCCCACATCCTCTGACCCCATGGACACAAGGCCTGTGCTCTAATACCAGMAACATCTCTATGCTATCATCAAGTTCTCACCCTAAAATGTTGGTGACACTGTTCATAAGTTATTCAAAAGCAAATCAAATTGGCAGATTAATTAGAAAAATTATTGCCACAGTTAAACCAAGAGAAACAAAGCTGCAGACAGGTCAATAAAGGATCTGAGAGAGAAGGTCCCACAAGCCTGAGTCCTGAGGCTTTTGGCAAAACCTGTGCCCTGTTACTACAGTGTCAATACCATATTTTGAGCCATAAGGTATACAAACATACTGCTGTTCAGGTACAAGTTAACATCCTGTCTTACTCCAGATCTCAGATATTAGATTCCCTAATATACATTAGATATTGATATTAGATACAGGATGTCAGAAAAAGGAGATTTGGAGGCCAGCTGATGACAGATATGACACAATCTCTGTAAGTTCCACATTCTAGAGACACACCTTGTGGCCAGTGAGAATTGCTTTAAGGCAGATTGAATAYTGTGCTTATATTAAACTTGTTGTATACAATCAGTGAAGAAAGAAAGCTCTTTGAGATGGCAATTCATCCCAACCAGAGACAGATTTAATATGAGGAAGTGACTTGTGACAGCATGCTCGCTTAAGATTACAGTATAAATACACAGMTACCATAGATTTGGAAACCTAAATTTCAGACAGCAAAATTAAAATTGAATSCATAATCATTCATGCTATAATAGCAGCAAACATTTTTGAGTTGTCCTTGATTGCTCCRTCACAATTACAACATTTCCGGATAAGAGACTTCTCCGTTTCTGAGTTCACATGGCAAGGCTTGCTAACACACACCAACACCATCCTAGTACGTCTATTGTTCCAGAAATAGCCTCTATTCTTGTGGAGTACTGTCTGTATAAGCACACTCTCTCTTTTAAAATCTAAAACCCCTCACTTGTTTACACATTTCTTTTAAACATAAACCAAAAGTGTGAAATGGAGAATTTAACTGTCACGCCTCTTAATTAATTTTCTTTTTTCATGCTTTGTGAAAGCATGAAACCGTCCTAACGGTTCAGTCCTAACTCCCTCCTGTTCCCCACTTCAAARGGCTTCTCTCTTGGAAAATAAAACAAGTTCTTAGACAGGTGGGATAGTTAAACCAAAGCACACTATATTGCAGATAATRACATTCAATGAATTTTCTCCATAATCATTCCTAAATGGGTGATCAGGGACTATATATGGAGAGGAACTGATTAAATAATGATAGCTATCCTTCAGCTAGTACAGTTTGCTCAACTGAATTAATAATAAGTTATGCTTTTTGAGTTCAGCAAGCATAAAGGTCTAGAGAGCATGCATCAAAGGTCATCATGCTTTTTGGGCTCCCTAAAGTCCATTTGTTGGCTTATGACTCTGAGCTGCTTGATAACTGTCTTTAGCTATACTGAGGATGAATTCTGGTTGCTCTGAAGTAGATTTTGAGCTGGTTTTTAAATTGTTCTTGAAGGGTCATGAATTGTCATCAGCATGGATGCACACAAGCTTGAAAAAAAGACATCTGATGCTTGCAAGACATGTTTTCATGCCTTGAAGATTCTTACTGCAACAATTATTTGTATTTAATATAATGAGCCAAGTGGCTAGTTGTTGTCTTGCACTATTTTTTTGTAAATTTATAACCTTGAGGGAGYCTGAAAGACTTAACTTACAGAAATTGGACCTTAAAGAGTTTTTCTTCTCTGAGGAACTGGTATTATATTCTGACCTTGATAATACCTGCAGAAAAATTAATTAAAAYGCTCTCTAATTTATTAAATATGTCATACTTTTTTTTTTTTTTATTCACCTGATTCATAAAAGAAACACTCCTATTTATGCTGATTCACTCTTTCCTGTCTAGCATTGGATATCAATTACATCAAACTCTTCTCTAATTTGGGGTTTGTGTGTAGAAACTCATTTATGTCTTTTGTAAAATCTAATTTAGTAGGTAGACTCCTGGAATTTTTTACTCTTGTATTGAAGTTTCCTGAACATGTAGCTTCAGATACCCACATGCCATACCATGTGGAGAAAGGCATAGAAATAATTATTTGCATACTAACCTACAAGTAGATATTTTTCAGGAAGTCAGAGAAGTTGGTTGTGCATCCTCTTTAATCTAAAGGAGCTTGCAAGCACCTTTTTTTTTGTATTCTAAGAAAGCAGCGCAACCACTTTACCATAGTATATCTGTGGTGACAATGGGGTCTGTTCCTCAGCCTGAGAGAAAACCATTGTGAAGCTGAGAATACAAAATTTCAGATAAAGAACTAATATTGTTATGCCAACTGATTGGAAAAGGAGAATGGTTTTTTTTTGTATCTAATCTTTCAAGATTCTGGTTGAGAGTTTGTTTGTTTGCTTTGTTTGATTTAGGAATCTTCTAACATTTTACATATTTGAACATAAAATAGTTAAATGACAGAGGAAGTAGACAGGGTATGCTATTGAAGCTGAGGTAGGCATGATATTGTCTTATCAGGAGGGTGCATATTTCAGTGAAAGGGATGGCTAAAGAAGAAACAAAACTGAGAGAAAGAATTCAAWTTCAGCATGATAACAGGGTCTTCAAATTCATAAGGACTTAGTCATGGCAACTGGGTCATCTTTCCAAGACTGATGGTCTTGGAATTCTAAATTCTGAAGGCTTTGTATTTTTAAAAGATTTGTCTCGTAGAAATAAGTAATCAGTAAAGCTTGGCTTATATATGCTTACAATTGTATCTTGTACTGAGGAAGTTAAGGTCTACAAAAGAAAACGAGAGCTAGTCTACCTTAATGTACTCAGTCACTGGAAAACAATGTTACTGGGGCATGCAG
>NW_026624044.1:77192-106910 GCF_030028575.1 Malurus melanocephalus
TTTTTTTAAGCTGTCATATAACAATAACTCTTAAAGAAAAGGGGAGCTGAGGACAGAAGTACTGGAGAAGGTAGTTTATCCAGGAGATTGATGAAAGCAACTTAAATACTTTTTGAAATTTCCTTTCATCTTCCACATGTTCCTCTTGCACTGCAAATTTACATTCCATATAACACAACACTTCTTTCTGTCATATTTCAGAATAGGTTAAAGATATTTCAAATAGCAAAGGTCACTAAATCTGACTTAAGAATTTAAAAAAAAAAATAATTGTACTTTTGGATTCATTTCTTTAAAGTATGCTGGTTTCTGGAATACCTCTGGTTTGTGATGTATTTCTTGGTTAAATTATCTACTGTAAAAGTGAACATCAGGTTTGCTTGAAAACAATAACATTGAAACTCATACAACTTATTTTCTCAAATATCACAGAACAGTGATGTTGGTCTGATTCTGATGAGAAAAACTTTCTGTTGTGAATATTTTGGTATCTTTTGTCTGGTTGGCTAATTTTGGGTTTTTTTTTCATGTTTTTCAACTGGACGGGCAAAACAAAATTCATGGTTGCCAAAATATCCAATTGACAAAAAAACAAAGAAACCCCAAACAAACAAAAACCTCAACTGAGTTCATAGAACATRTAAGTGTTTTACAAAACTGTTGCTGAAAAAATGGACCTTCAAAGATTTTCATCAGTTCAGACAGGGACATAACTCAAACACATTACTATTTTTTTTTTCTTTTTTAAGCCCATTCTCAAGAATAATATGACACCTATTTCAGAAACAAAAGTTAACCACTCAAAGAAAATGAAACATCAAGAGGTCACWCTGTTAGACAGATGCTTATGTCTTGTGGTTATCTCTGTGAGAGCAAGGGAGTAAGAAATTTTTCTTCTCCTGAAGATTAACAGCTCTGGAGTTTCTTTCTAGCCTTTAYGCCAATGTTGAAGACAAATCTATCCTCTTTCCTTCAAGCACTTGGTTTTATCCTATGTGGAACTTATCTTCTTCTTACCAACAACAGATGGTAACATTTGGCAAAATTCCTGTTCAAAATCTGCCATTCATAAGAAATTGTTCCATAGCAAATATGGTGATCCTATCCCATGTGTTGGCCTCTAAATTCTCCTTGAACAAGATGATTTACTGTGCTCAAAAGTACTTTATGACCTCTCTAAGGTGTCACAAAGATTAGTCTTTGTCCTGTAATGGAAGAAATAATAACTTTGAAAGACAAAGTATGAGCTGCATTTTTGGATACACAAAGTTACTGCTAAGAAGGGGATTTATTAGGCAAYTGTTGTCACATCAGAATACAGGCACAGCATGTAAGATAAAGGAAAAGCAAACAGAAGAGATACAGCAGGGAAAGATAAAAAAAGGCAATAAGCATCAAAACAGTGTTTTTAAACATATTGTAAACTGACTCTTTTGCTACTGTTTCCCCCTACAAACCTTACTAGAGATCAAACTGATAACACACCATGAAACTGTAGTAAGGTGTGTGCAACACCTGGATGACTCCATCGATTTCAGAGGGAGAAAAAACTTGTGGCTGAGTTTATTGCATTTTACACTTAGTGACCTAATCTCTAATGAAATGTATATCGATTTTTCATCTGCATCAAARCTATTCATATATCTGAATGTGCAGCATAATGAGTGGAGAGTAACTTTTATAAATTATATTGAGCCAGTTTGTGTTTCTTACTGAAATGAGGAGCTTTCCTTTCCGTATGAAAGCGTATATATAGCACCAAATCTTCAGCTTAATGATATCCAGCTGAATAGTAGTGTCTTAGCCTTCTTAACAGTTCGCTTCTATTTTTTTCATCATTATATACTTAAAGACAAAGTTTGTCATGATCCCACAGAACTTCGTAAGTATACATAAGAGTACTAGGACAAAAACATCTTTTAATCTAGAAATATGGTTTAAAAATTCAGTTATCTAGGTCTCATTTGAAATAAATATACTTGTTTATCAATTTTAGTTTTGAGATATGGTACACGCAGTGCTACAGAGACTTCTCTCTCAATATTACAGTTTGCAACACCCGAAGACCTCAGCATAGAAGAGACATGGACTTGTTAGAGAAGATCCAATGGAGAACCACAGAAATGATTGGAGAGATGGAGCACCTCTCACATAAAGACAGTCTGAGATAGCTGGGGTTGTTCAGCCTGAAGAAGAGAAGAGTTAATGGAAATCTCATTGCGGTCTTTCAAAGCTTAAAGGGTATTTATAAGAAAGATAGGGAAAAARTTTTTAGCAGGACCTGCTGTGACGCAATAAGGGGTAATGGCTTTAAACTAAAAGAGTGACAATTAAAACTAGCTATATTAAAGAAAAAATACTCTCTTTGCTGTGAGGGTGGTGAAACATTAATACAGGTTGCTCAGAGAGGTGGTCAATGTCCATCCTCATAAATATTCAAGGTCAGGTCAGATGTGGCKCTGAGGAATCAGATCTGGTTGAAGATGTCCCTGATCATTGCAGAGATGTTGGATTAGCAGACCTTCAAAGGTCCCTCCCAACCCAAAACATTCTATKWGTATATGTTTTTGTGACTCTCCTGATGAATTAGTTTTGCTGTCAAACATTTGAACTGCATTAATTGCTTTTTTTGTACATTGTTCATCAGCTAAGGCCATTCTATAAAAAGTTCATATCACCATCTGGTAGYAGAATATAAAATTTCAATGAGTTTAAGAGTCTTCGTAGCTTGCTTTGAAAATTTACATCATTTAAGTAAGTGAATTGGGATTTTCTACATCCAGATAATGTTTAAAAGCCTGAAAACTTTTCTTTTGGGGGGGGGGGGGGGAATAAGACATTTATTCTGAGCTTAAAACCATAAAATATTAATATTTTAGCTGCTATGATGTACTCTCTCAAATGCAAATGTTAATACTGCTGTAAGCAAGACAGCTGAAGGATGTGAAACAAGGTCTGTACAGAAAGATAATATCCTTTATTAGGCAAAATGTTATGAGTGAAAAAAGCCCGACTTTTTAATATACTATTTCTTATTCATKTTTGGTGTTTGCCTTTTCAGAATGTTGATCTTGTCTGGGTGCAGAGAAAGATTGTTTATTTGTTTTGTTTGGTTTATTTTTTGTTTATTTTTCTTGATTGTTTATTCTCCTAAAAGCACTATCTCTTCTCACATGCCATGATTCATGAAATATATGAGAGGTGGTGATAGAGCTGCATGTTGTAGCATGAAGAGCTGCAACGTGTTGATGGTGTAATATAGAGTAATGTTTCAAGGTGAAGGATCCAAAATACTGCTTTTAGGTTACAGAAAYCAACCAGGTTTCATGTCTAGCAATTTATCTGTAGTGTTCAACAAGCCTGTGCAGGGTCTATCCTACTGCCATTTCTGAAGGACAGAGTCATYGGCAAAGTTCTTTATGTCAACCACAATGATTTTCATATACTGCCGGACTGTTAAGGAGAGATTGAAAATAACTTACACATATTGTCTGGCTACTTCTCTCATTGTGTAGCTAAATGAATGATGAATCTGTGGAACAGACAGCAATTTTGCCAGGCTGTCCACTTCAAGGGCCAACCACTCATTCTGGATTTAGCTGTACCAGTTATGTCTTTATCATAAAATAAGGTGTCCAGATTTTAATATTCTAACTGCTCTTTTGTAAGGTGCCTTTGGAAAGTAAAAGGAACAAGAGGCAGCCAGCTAAGTAATCGCAGACTTTAATACTATGAAATTTAACTGTCCCCTGTGATAGCCCTAATCTCTCATGCATCTACAGGTTTACTTCCCCTGATATTGCTTGCTACTCAGCTACCATATATGTACAATTTTATTTTATGCCCAATTTTCCCTTGATGATCTGGTCTTATTAGCTTTTTTAAGTTAATGGAAGTAGTTTTATTCACTTCAACAGACCTACCACAGATTAGATTGAGCACAAGCTCATAAAGGACAAGTTAGTCATCAAGAGTAGTCATCACAGATTCAACCAGGGCAATTCACACTTGATCATCTGGATAGACATCTATGATGAAATAACTGGTATTGGGGGAAAGAGTAGTATTTTCTGCCTGGACTTCAGGAAGGCCTTTGGCATTGTATCCTATCAGAYTTTGATAAACAAGTATGTTCATGTAAGATCAAAGACATGTAGTCAGAGTCTGGCAAGTAGCAGTGTACCCCACRGGTTGTACTGGGTGCAGTCCTRTTTAATATTTTCATTAATGATCCAGATGATGGGGCAGAGTGTATCCCTCAGCAAGTTTCCTGATGACACAAAAATGTGAGGAAAGGTTAGTATGCCATGGTCATGATTATGTCCAGAAACCTCAACAGACTGGAGAAATTAGCCAGCAGGAAGTTCATGGAGTTCAGTGAGGGGAATTGCAACATCCTACACCTGGCAAGGAACAACCTCATGCAGTAATATACGCTGAGGGCTGCCTAGATGAGAAACAGTTTGGCAGAACACTGGAGGCAAACTGGGGAATCCCAAATGAAACAGGAACCAGCAATGTGCCTTTGCCTCAAACAATGCAAATGGAATCCTGGGCTGCATCAGACAAATTACCACCAGCAGGTTGAGGGAGATAGTTCCTCTCCTTTAATCAGCATTTGYGAGGCCATATGTGGAGCCCTGTGTGCAGTTCTGGGATTCTCAGTACAAGGAAGACATGGATATAATGGAGAGAGTCCAACAAAGAACATATGGACGGAGGAGAYGAGGGCAGGGATAGTTCAGTCTGAAAAAGAGAAGGTTCAGGGGAGTTTTTATTAATGTAAGAATACCTGAAGAGAGGTTCTAAAGAAGTAGCCAAGCTTTTTTTTTCAGTGATACCCAGTGACAGAACCTGAAGGCAAAAAGTGAAGGACAGGAGGTCACATCTGAACATTAGAAACGTGTTTCCTGAGAAGGTGACTGATCATTGGTGCAGGGAGCACAGAGAGGCTGTGGAGATATTCACTCCACCTTGGAGACATTCAGAAAAAAATTTAGACATGATCCTGGACATCCAGTTCTAGGCACCCTTGTTTGAGTGGGGGGGTTGGATGAGATGACCTCGAGAGGTTCCTTTCAAGCCTAAACATCCTTTTTATTTTATGATCAGGATAAACACAAAATATTGCTACCTACTTTGTGTTAGCTTAAAAGAGATTATGTAAATTTACTGTAAAATATTGTTATGAGTAGTACAAAACGGATTAAATGTTTGAGTGTAGACATAAAGGAATACATGTGTCATTTTATTATTAAAATTTCATCCTTGAAATATATCTATACATCACCTCAACACAAATTCTGTCAGATATATTCATTGAAATGGACATAATTAAATTCAGAGTATTTTCGGTCTTTTCTACATGTGTGGAACATTTTTTCTTGTTTAAAGATCAGGAAAACAAAATACTAAAATCACTCACATAATTTCAGAAGAAGACCATAATGATATTGCTAGATTTTAACTAATCTTTATTATTTCAGTTTTGCATAAGARGAAAATAACTGTGTCCTGCTATTAATACTCATTAGAAGCCTTTCATATGAAATAGATATGATTTCCACTTTTATATAATATTTAAATTAAATTACTRTGACCCACAAGTGTACACCATCCCTGGTAGCTGTCTGCATTTTCATAAGCTGGACAATTCTTGTTTATAYCTTGGGAACCTGTTGGGGAAAAAAACCCAAAATTGGCTAAGCAATTAAAATTCAAAATAGGTGACAGTAGTGCAATACATGAACATAGTACCTGATTTAACGTAATGGACTAGGCATTGAAAAATTCCRATACCTCATTTTTAGACATAGATTTTAATGAGAACAGAACTGGCACAGTATTAATCAGTATGACATGATTCCTTGCACATAAGGGGAATAGGAGAAGTGAAAAATTAAAATCTCAAGAAGTTCTCATTAGTCTGAAGACTGAAAACTATGAATGTATTTGGTTACTATAATACAATCCAAGAGGAAAGAACACTCTCAATTACTCAAGCACTTTGAATAATAAAGTAAAATAATCAACTGCAGAGAAATGAAGAGATWTTTTTTTTATGTTATATAAGTGAGATCCATTCCATTTTACCCGTTCTCATTACCAGTGGCCTGAACTGGAATGGGATCTGTGTCATTGAATAATTCATCTGGGTGTTTTGAACAATACACAGAGAAAGGTAACTYAGCAATATGAGTTGTAGATACTCTTTTTTCTTGAATCTCCTCTACTAAGTMGAACAAAAAGATGAGGAATAATGTTAATAAAACACTGTCACTGATAAAAATAAGAGATATTTAACACACTTTATTCTTACTGACAGGAGAATGGTCTTTTCTTGTGGTTCTACAAAATAATTTATTCTCAAGTATTTTACCAAAACACATTAAATTTCTGTAACATCATATGATGATTATAAAAAGTTTATATTGTTTGGTTATTTATAGTAGTATTCATTRATTAGCATAAATAATTGTATCAGTAGGGTTTTGCCTGTTATCTTTTTTGGTTTAGTACCTTAATGGGATAAAATGTAATGGAAGTGGACATAATTTGGAGATGCTTATAATTTCTTCCGAGCAGTAATTTTTGATTTTCAGGCAGAGGTTATGTAGTGATATGTGAAATTTGTTGTATTAATGTTRAGATTCATGTTGCATTGCTAAAGTGGTAAGAGACCCACACTAACATTACCCAGTGTTTCTGAGTATGATTATCTTCTTTTTATTATTTCAGTTGTTTATACTTCTCAGCACTTCTTAAGATCTTTCAGCTCTATGCACTAAGAGAGTCTCAAGAATTTTTTCAATTGCTTAAAAGTGTTTGGTGTTTCCTGACATGGATAACTTTATGCTGAGTGTGGGTTTTGTGTCTTTTCTACAAATTTAAAGTCAAGTAAAATTCTATGAAGCTTGTTGACAATATATTTTTCCTAGTCAAAATCTTCTCTTAAAATCTTGTCTATCTATTGATACTAGGGAGTCTAACATAGTAACACGCCTCGAATTGGGAGCAATATTGAATTTTTCAGCCTAGATGGAATGAAGCCAAAGCCAAAAGTCTCAGAGACAGAATATTTTTTTATGTATTGTAGCTAGTTGCTGGGTATTAGCAAAATGATGAAATAAAWTTTCTTTCACTGGCACTGAAGCAAAATGGTATTAGACTGAATTCTGCCATTTAGAATTTGAATTAACTATAAACAAAGMAATAATTATTATAGTCCAGTTCTTATTGGAGGCCGACTGTAAAATTATTTAAAGAACAATGCAGGTGGTCTCTGTACTATTTTTGAGGGTAAATAACCTTTTCTTTAAAGTGTGGTTTCTATCTTTATGGGATGGTCTAACAATAAATGTTACAAGTGACAGGTGGAAGCTGAAATACCTCTGTGCTCTCAATAATAATGTCTCAAGTGGTATTTAGGAGGATCAAAAAGAAGAAAGTGAAAAGGGAGGAGATGATTTTGTTGAGAACAGCCCATAATATACTGTTTATATGATCTTTAGTGATAAATCAACATCAAAATAAATGTGTTCCAGAATATCCAGGGTTTTAATTTAGTATTTAAAACTTCCAAATTACTAGATTAACCATAAGAGATCACCACATATTCTTATATTTTAAAATGTAATTTATTTTTAAGTGTAGTTATATAGCCCATTGTTTTCTAATTAATAGAACAGTCTGAAAGAACTAAAACAACCCTGAACAAKTAACCCTTAAATTTATTATTCAACTAAATAGTACTAGAATAAAATCAACAAAATTTTTTAATTGCTTCTGACTACTCACATTTTTTACACCGTTGCTATTGACTACACCAGGTTTCATGAGCATATTTCCAAACTGTGACAGAAAGATGAAGAATACAAAAATAAAATTTTAAGATGTTATTAATATTTGCATATGATAGTTTGAAATATGAACTGTTATATTCTGGAATATGAACTAAACTATAAAGGCATATTTTCACTGAGAGTAAAGAACAGAAATAAATTAAGTTCATGTCCTTGCTCTGTTAACCATTGTAAAAGGATGGYAATGTCTGAGAGATCGATGTCTTGAAATTCGTTAGCTGATATCTGTTAAGAGTTCTGAGATATAATGCTTGCAATGTTTTCACATAACTRTTTGTTACTGCCTCTTTGTTTTCCAACATTAAATTTAAATGCATTGCAAGTTATGCTGGATGCTTCTTGTCACCTTGGAAAATGTCAATCACCTYCCTGTTACCAGTTTTACTTTTAAATGGCTGGGCACTGCTTTTAAAATGTTTTCACCCTGCCTATTTTCTGAATCTATTAAGTCTCATTATACTCTCTCTTGGAGTGATTTTATGATGATATTCTATTCTTGATCATCTGCTTTATGCCCAGAAATGGGTCCTGTAGTTTGAGGAGAAGCAGCCAGGGRAGCTCTGGTGCGGGCTTTGTTCARGSTCTCAATCTCYGTGTGCTCGGCTTGYGGAGTATACAGGTGTTGCATTGCTGCTTTTAGGGAGCTTGATTTTAGTTAGGCTAGGCAAGAATTTTTCCCTGGACTGCTGCAGCAATTCTCCAGTGGCTTCTGTTGTTTCTTCTGTATCTGCTCGGCTTCCTTTTTGGCCTGAGATCAGATYGCCCCAGGGAAAATGATCAGCAACCTGGGGGGAGCCTCAAGACCGACTCTGTCCAGCCCTAGACCTCGGGAGATGCTGAACCGATGAAAGAAAAGGCTCTAAATCCAGCTTCAGCTGCTGCAAGGTGACCAACATTGCAGGTTCAGCAGGTTCCCGCCTGTTTTTTTTTCCTTCCCCAAGTTGCTCTGTGAATCCTTTTCTTCCCTTCCCCAAGGCAAAGGCATCTGCCATTTTGTTCCCTAGCACATGGTCAAAAGTTTCTTTTTCCCCTTTGCCTGATATTTTGGCTTTTTTGTTCTGTTGTTGGTGGGTGTCTGGGGGGGAGGGGGGGTGGGGGTAGAGTTTTGAAGATTCAATATCTAACACTAATTATTTTTTTTTGTGTTGTGTGTGCATTTTGTCAAATATAGAGTTGGGTTTTTTCACTTTCACCTTCCAATATTCATTTCATATCGGTGGGAAGGGATTAGTTCCCTTTTCTTGTGAACTGAACTTCACATAAAAACTTCAGTGCATATGTCTAAAAACAGGAAGAAAACAAGGCAGAGAACAAAAGTGTTAGCAAAGAGGAAAGAGARCTATGTTTCTCTGCTGGATAGAAACATGCAGAGCAAACATGGTCTCCATCGTTCCAAGTAAATCCAGTATCCATCAAAAAAAAAAAAAAARGGGTCTGCAGTCCCTGAACCATGGGAGTAAATCAGATCTCAGTATCTGGGAAGGAATATCACAAGGATTTAGAGGCCCACAATTAGAATACCCAGAAGAAACAGATGGTCAATAGCTGAATAGTCAAGGACYCTCTTTGGAGGAAACACAAGCATACAAATGGAAGTTTGACTAGACTGAATTTGATTCACATAAACAGTGACAATTATTTCAGATTTGCATACAGAAAACAAATTAGACAAAATCATTTGCAAACCAGTAAAATAAATTATCTGAAAGAGAGAAGGAAAGAAAATTGAATACTCATGAAAATGGGCCCAAAATGTAAATTTCAACCAACTCAATGCCTTGACAAGTAATGAGCATTGGGAATTATTTTCAAGTGGAAAAAAAGACCTAGCAATGCCTAATAGAGACCAATTTTGCAAACTTAATTAGTAGAAATATAAAGTATTTATCTTTCTTTATATTTTCTGCTTCTTCTTCTCCATCTTCTCTTTTTCCTAACCTTTAATAGCAAAAATCATATTGTCTTTGAAATAAAAACCTCAACCCCSTACTTATCCCTACAAAGTCAAATTGGAAGAAWRTATCCTTGGTTTAGATGTTAGGAAAGAATTCTTTAGTGTGAGAGTGGTGASTCACTGAAACAAGCTGCCCAGAGAAGCTGTGGATGCYCCATCCCTGGCAGTGYTCAAGGCCGGGTTGGATGGAGCTCTGAGCAATCTGGTCTAGTGGGAGGTGTCCGYGAAAATGGGAGGGTTTTGGAAATAGATCATCTTCARGGTCCCTTCCAACTCAAACCATTTCATATTTTCATGAAATTCACTAATTTTCAGCCTTTGGTTCTTAACAGTTACTTAAAATAAGATATCTGTGTTTTTTTAAAAATAAAGTAAGACATTTCCTACTCAGTGACAACATATAAGACATTGATTCACGAAACTGCTATAATTTTTCCTCTTTCTTATTTAAAGGATAATTGGGACTTTTTAGTGATACATTTATATTTTCCCTCTACCATAATAGCTGCATTACTGAGTGTTTTCAGGGATGTAAAACTTCATTTGATTCATYTTGTGTCTTTTTCTATTATTTTCCACAGTTATCTGTATTGCAACAAGAATACCTGTCAGTAAWGTTTTGTTCTTTTATTTATCTTAGATCTAGTTTCTCTCCCTTGATGTTACTTATTTCTTTACTACTTTTCCTCTTTCTTTTTCCTGACAATAGTCAAAGTGCTCAGCTGCCCAGCCCCAGAAAGTTCCAAGAATCTTTAAAAAATCTGATAGGGTCAAAACAGATAAATGATTTGACTCTAGCCTTGGCTCGCCACTTGTTTTGTCTCTCTGAGTACCTTGAAACATTAGCCTCTCACTGAGATTTTTCTTTTCTTTTAGAAAATAATTGGAATGGGAGGGGTTTTGAGCCTTTTTTCTTCTGAATTTCTTTCATCTTAGTAAATTCAGCTGCCATAGGAAACTTAAAATTATTCTATGGATTAGAGCACGTGGTTGATGAGGCCGGGTAAAACTCTAACAGGATATAGATATTACATATATATATATATATATATATATATATATATGTGTGTGTGTGTGTGTGTGTGTGTGTGTGTGTATATACAGATAAAGTAGGGGGAAAAAAAAGTGTAATATAGTTAATGAAATAAAAAGTCACAGTCTGGGTTATTTGCTTATAAAAAAACAGCTGGTGAAATCTGAGGAACCTTTAAGACCAGATAAACCACAGGAGAAAGAAACAGGCACTGCAGCGTTGCTTAAACACATCTTGACACCCAGAGCAAGGTAATCAGACCAAGGTCACAGCTCTCACAGAAACCAGATCCAGAACCCAAACTGCTGAGCATTTTGCCAACATCAGAAGCCACTGCTGTACTGTCTCTGATATTTGCATGTTCTTCCTGAAGTCCAAAGGACCAGTTATTTGAGCCAGTTTAGTTTGCAATGCATTTAAGGGGAAATGTAACATCTGATTTTTTCTCCTTTCCTTCCTTCCTCCTCTTTTCTCTTAAATGTAAATGAGGAAGGAGACAAACCCATAAAATGGGTTTAAAAAAGAGTTCTTGGGGTTCAGGGTGAGCACTAGTCCAGTTTGCCATGAGGATGAGTGCAGAAGAGTTGTTTGAGGTGAATTGCTTTTTCTTTAGACTTCACTATGGAAAATTAAAAAAGAAAAATAGAAAAATTGCCCATCTGATTACCCATYTAAACTGGATAAGTAAAGAAAGTGACAGTTCAGAGTCACGTATTCAACTCTTTACCAAACCTTCAAAAGCTGTTAACAGAAAATCTGCTYTGTTGTTACTGCATCTGTTTTTGATGGAAGATTAGTAAAATTTTTTTCAGTTCTGTTGTCCTCTGGTTGCAATAAGTGTTTTTAATTGACTTCCTGCTATGGGAAACCTAAATAGAAGTTAATGTGGCTTATGTATTTGTTCTTCCTTAACTTTAACCTGAATGAGTATATATAAGACTCAGTAGGAATTTGTCCTTATCAGCAGAAAAAAACTGCTTATTAAATGATATTGTCATATCTGATTAGAATTTAAGGTCTTTAGAAGTAAGAAAGAGYTGTTAAACTGCAAGTAATATTACTGTGGTCACTCAAGAAGTACATTTCTTCTCAGAATATTACTGTTCTTTCTCACAGCAGGCTGACAGACTGGATGGAGAGAGAATAATAAAATTTTTGTCTATGTTTATGTTCAGTATRTGAGACAGCTAGACTGAATAGAAAGAGAAAATGATGTGCCACTAATCCTGAAGAGAAATGCCAGTTCAGATATAAGCTGTCAGGAAATTGTTCCCTTTACAATAGAGAACTTAAGCTTGYTCTTCTAATAATCTACCTGTTCTCTATGTAGTACTTGCTCAGGAACCATGGCTATTCTATCTATTGCATTTCATAATTCCTAAAACAGTGGACTTTCTTTTTTTTTCTTTCTTGCTCTCCTTCTAGCCATATATATTTTTATAATATATATTATATAYTTTATATAAYACATATAGTAAAATATATAGTATATATTCTATACTTATTTTCTATKTCTGTTGCAAACTTAAAAGTCTTCTCTTGTTCATGATTACAGTTACTGAGCAGGATAAGTAGCATGCTGAGTTACCAGAGATTCAAAAAGGAGCATATTTCCTAGGCATCATTTCMTCTCTGCTTACAATGATRCATGCTGGAAACAATAAAGCCTTTCTTTCAAGGCCTGACTTATGAATAATGTGGAAATTCATGTCTTTGGACCCCTAGTTGAGAATCTATCAATTACTGGACCATATACCTGTAAATACCTCTATATCTGTGTATCTAGATCTACCTAACTACCTACCTGCTTATCTATCTATCTATCTATCTATCTATCTATCTATCTATCTATCTATCTATCTATCATCTATCTATCTATCTATCTATCTATCTATCTATCTATCTATCTATCATCTATCTATCTATCTATCTATCTATCTGTCTATCTATCTATCTATCTATCTATCTATTCATTATCCACTGAAAAACAAATTATCTATGATTTTATGTCTGTATACATATTACATACATGTATGTACATATACATTTAAGTGTTTTACTATCAAATCATCATAGATGATATATGATGTCTTTTTCTTCTGGCACATGTTCATTTCCAGGTTGGTGCTTTCTAGAAAACTTTCTAGGACATTCAGTAGAAAAATTTTTGTTTACTTTCATTCACTACTTTGAGTTTGTTCAAAGCTAAGATGTTTACAAGTGTATGCCTTGTTCTAGGAAGACATAAGCRGTGCTGGTCCTGACTGTAGTTTCATCTAATAATGCACTATCTTGCCATGCTACTGAATGTAGCTGTGTAACAAAGTAATTATTTATTATTATCTCAAATTAACATGTGCTTACGATATGCATATATTTTATTACAGCTGATCTTTTGTCTTATTTAACTGCTTTGCAGGTACTTAGCTGGTAGACTGCAATTCATTTTTCCCAATATCATGATACATTGATTTGTGTTCTCATACCTTCACATGAGAAATCTATCTGAATTTACTTCTATAATCTAAAACCATACTACAATATGTGAATGAAATATTCCTCCCTCCATAAACTTATCTCATATTTATGAAATAAATTATTTCCTTCTTGTCCATAAAATTTCCCAGTACTGTAAGTCCTGTGTTAGGAAACCATAGTGTTTATTTTCAGTAGTGGCAGTACAGGAGGCAATTGAATTAGCAGTGTTAAGGTACAGGTTTAGCCTAATGACTTTAGATCTTTTATAATGAACCCAAGTATCTAAATAAAAGTAGGAATTAAAAATTGAGTRCTGAACCAATGACTGTACAAATAAGAGCTAGTCAGATGTCTGAAGACACCATATTAGCCAAGTGTAAAACACACTGTCATGCTAGACTGTCTGCCTCAGAGAAACCAAGCATGCTGGTGAGCTGTTAAATGCTTAGTTTTGTGTGAGTAACTGCAAATCTACATGAAGCTGAATGCCATTAAATAAACTCTTAAACAGTTTCTAAAATGTGATGAGTGTAACCAGGATTAATCCACGGGGTTCAACCAGAAGATGTATTCTATAATTTTAAGTGGTTTATCTTCTGGCAGGACTAGGGGGTGTGTAATTTTTTTACAGCCTGTTTTTGCCTGCARATTGCTGGTAACATTACACTACATTACACTTAAACTACTTTTTAGTGATACARCCCTATGTTAAATGTTAAATTGCATTATGTCACAGCAGTTTATATTGTCCTACTAAAGGCTGGAACAATGTGTAACCAGGACCACTTCTACAYATTTTCTTCAACTTAAAAATTTTCAATCACGGTGCTCAGTAAAACATGTAATAAAAAGAAATATAGCATAATGGTATGTTTCTARTATWAAAAAAAWYYWWTTWAAAAAAATAATTATTTCCTAAATGTTTTTGACACAGTATAATTAAAAATTTAATCTGACAGGTCTTATACTGCAGCTGTAATAAAGTTACTCATTTTCAGAGCCATTAAGTTAACCATCAACCTGCTATAATGAGAAAGTCAAAGTGACCTTMTATGAGACAATAGGTGAGGCACATTGACTTATCATTTTCTATTTTAGGATGAATTCTATAGCATTTCCTTATGTTGTATAAATGGAGCTTTTACTGATAGAAGCAGCATGCAACTACTGATTTGGACAATGGGAAGTATGCTGCCACATAATATGTATGACAAAATATTTCAGAAATATGGATATATTTGACAGTATTGGATACTTTTTCTATGTTTAGATGTGGTGTGGGTCCCAAATCGGCTCCTGGGGTGGGTATGAATGAAGAGAATCAGGTCTTAGCAGTGCCAGCTGGGTTGGACTGTGGGTCATAGCACGTGTGCCAGGTGCCAGCTGCTGGGGACAAGGGTCTGTTCCTGCCCCACACTGCCCCTGCGTGGGGTGTGAGTGTGGAGTTRCTGGCAAAGCTGAGAGCAGCTGGGGAGCAGGGGGACTTTGGGTTTGGGCAGRACCATCAGGTGAGTGGAGGGTCTGTGCAGGCATTCAGGAGGGGCCACAGTTAAATTTCACTGATAACTTTTGCACTGGAAAATTTATGATAAAAGATGGAATTCCAGAGGCTGTTCCAAGCACCTGAATCAATTGAGGTAAGATGAACCAAAAAGCAAATTAAATATTATGATTACAGCAGTTGCTAACATTACTGATGATAGAGACTGAGATCCTGTTAATGCAAATAGCTRCAATGTATTAATTGATCAATTAATAAGCTAATAGCATAAATTGCATATTAATATTTGAATATAAATGTTTATAAACACATAAATGAATCAGATCTTGAGCTTGAGTGTTCTTCTAGGCTTTATTTGCAAATATACTGCTCTACAGAACTGCATATTCCCCAAATACCTCGTATAGCCAAAGGAATGGTGTAAAGTAATAAAAAMAGCTACAATACAACGACAAAAGAAAGTTAAATCCAGGGACATATTTTTTTTCAAATGTAAGTGGAATATAAATCTGCAATGATTTGTCACTGGRTTTTCTGAAAAGAGCCTGTGTGGAAAATGTGAACATATTAACTGCTGATATAAAAGTCTTTTCCATCATAATCAGGCAAAATAAGTGGACTGCATGGCTGATATCTCAATGCATTCAGTTTGGTCTCATCCAATTGCTTATTTAATTCATAGACATGGCAAGGAGTTTAAAAGCAAATTAACATTGTGTCATTTCCGTTTCACAAAACTTGAGTCAAGCAAATTGCCCTCCAGGTGTGTCCTGAATAACATGTTAGCTGATTCTCTTCCAAAGGAAATTAGTGATCCACACTGCTTGAGAAAATGATTTACAATACACTGAAATATTTTCAGACAGCTACTGATTTGAACACCAAAATGAGCAGTCACCACTCACAACAGTTATTGCATTTACCCACATGAAAGATAATTGTAACATGACTCTATTCATTTTTGGAGTTGATACAAAAGAGAAAAATATTCTAAATGAAAGCCTCATTTTCTTTATTTTTTCAACTTTTCACAGCTTTTCAAGGTTGAATCTTCTGGGCTTTTTTATACAGTTTTGTGCCTAACTAACTATATGAGAGTAAAGGATAATTCTGATACATTGTAAAGGATTTGGTATGAGTAAAGGATAATTCTGGTATGTTGTAAAGGATTTGGCACTGCCAGCAGGGGTACAACATGCACAGCAGAGCAATTTGAGGTAATTGGCTCCACTGACAGGTAAATAACCCTATACTTTTTACCATGCCACATTTGCAATGAGGTAAACACCAGTGCCTGGATCAGAACCTGTGTACAAGTGATTGCAATGTAATAAATATGATACAATTCCAAGTGGTTCATTTCTCAAGGAAAAATATATATCTGGGTATGATTAATTGCCCTTTCTGGGTGCCAGTATTCATCCACTGATGATAAAGGGAATTAAAATGCTTCACTAAGATTCATTGCTTATATCTTCCTTAAAAGATGAAACAAATTTCACCCAATAAAGGGAAGAAAAAGAAGAATATTTTAGATTCAGGTAAAATCAATTGTACAGGCTCCACAAAACATAGTTCTACATCTTTCAGAGTACATATAGACAGCTTTTCAAGTTACAAATCAAAACTGAAAAATTAATTCACAAGTTATTCTATTTATCTCAAGGTTATTTATATAAGTCCATTCGTGGATGTGCTAGTAGCATAAAATCAATTACATTAGATGAAGTTTATCTGGACTCATGTAAGGAACTGGGTAGGAGTTTAGGAAAGTGAAGGATGCAAGTGCTGTGTTGGCAGAGAAATATGCCCTTTGCAAACAGCATTTTAATAGTGTGAGTATGTATCTGGAGGGCTCCTCTTGGGGAGGATACAATTCATGATAACTCGTGCAGATACAGCAGGACATGTCCTTCCTSAACAAACCAGGAACAGTCCTCGGTTCTGCTTCCCATTATGGTGTGAATCCAACACCAATGGCTGGCAAGTGTTTGTCACCTCAGAAGGTAAAATGCTTTTCCTCACAAACAGGAATGTGATTCACCTCTGAAACCAGCTAAGCTAATTTCAGGGTGGGTGCGTTATTAGAATTTCATTTGTAAGTTTATTTACACAAAATGTCACTCTATATTTAGAAATARCATTTTCAGATAATGAATACTATTTATCATGTGTTGAATCATTTGTGTTTTGAAAGAGAAATGTATCAATTTTTATCAATATAAAAGTATCTGTATCAATTCCTTACACAGACAGAAGAGAAAAAGCTAAATTATTTTACCCTCCTTGGATTGAACCTAGTATAACTCAATTAGCCTACTGGAGTAAAATAGTCAAATCTGTTTGCTAAATTTTTAGACCTGCAGCAATAAATAGTTGACTGGTAGAGAAGTTGATTSGTACTTAGTAGTCTCACAGAGAAATAAAAAGGCATGTGGAGATGAATATCATTATTACAGAATTGCTTTATAGAAAAATATTTTATTCCAGTTAACCAAACAGACCAAAAAGCTTTCTGTCTGTTATAGACTGTGGAATGATAAGAGTRTATTCAGATTAACATAAAATAAGAGAAAATGAATATTAACATTGAGATTGTTAACAATAGCTTAGAAAGGAGATAAAAGTCATGATTTATAATCTGTCTTTTAACCCTCTATAAGACAGATAACATTGCATTTCCTCATCAAATTACCATGYCATAAAAGTCCTCTGATCAGTTCAAATGAAATTTGCCATTAAGTAAAGTCTAAGAAAATATCTTCCGCTTTGCAATCTATGATTGCATATAATTTTTATTAAATTTGTAATCTAGTTTTGCATAGGTAGAGTGTTTTCTGAACTTTTCAACACGTGGCATTCATATCCTGCAACTTCTGAGTGCAATCAGCAAACATATAACAAAATGTAACAACAAATTTCATTAACACACAGTATGAGTCAATCCAGTATAATACATATAAATGTTGTATTTTCAATTTGTAAAAGTGTTAATGGATTCTAGAAGCATCTGCTGCCTCCAGCAACTCTGGTTCTTGGGATTTCTCCTGCCAGTGTGTCYAGCCCTGAGACCTTGAGGTCACCATCCAAGGCCAATGGATGTRGCTGATACTTTCCTGCTCGTAAGTTCAGCAGCAGTGAGGCTGAATGTGTTTGACACACACACAGAGGACAYGGACACAAAGGGCCACAGACAGGGCTGCAAGAGAGCCACAGACAAGGCTCTCCCTCCAGTATCCCCCACATTCAGGACTCAAACCCAGGCACACAGGAACACGTCCCCTCCTCCTCTCGGTCAGGCAGAGGCAGAAGGTCACAAGTGCAGCACACACCCCGCACTGCCCAGATTCAGGAATTCACTCTTATCCATGGATCCCCTGATCACCAGCACAGCATCACTGCCCACTCAGCACCTCTGTGGACACACAAAACACCAACTGAACACAAAAATACCCGTTCATATCACAGCAGGGAAGAGTTTTTTGCTAAATTCACYGTATTGTATCATGTACAGTTCTAACACGTGGACCTACCCTATACTTGTGGATGACAGATACCTGTTTAACAAGTGGAATAATTGAGCTAGGGAGGAAGATTCCTGTACCTACAAGCTATATAAGATCCAGGAATAGGTCAGGATGTGTTCATTAATCTGGCAGAGAGGGTGACCGTGATCTGAGACTAATTTGTCCAGGGACAAATGCAAGATCTTTCTCATGTCTCTGTTTAAATATAGACACTCGATGCAACAGCCGCCCCTCTGATACATCAGGGTCCTGGTGGGAGGCAGGATGAGTAAGCTCATTTGCAGATTAAACAATAGCAATTGAGTTATGAGGTGTTTCCTGGGGCTCACTGATCACACGGAWGGAAATAAATGCAGTTAGTCCTTATTATCAGGAAACTGTTCTGGTGATTTTGTTCTTTTCTACACATTTGTAAATGCTTCATGACAAGGTCGGATAACAAGTACATGCATATCAGGATGATRAGCATCTTGGAAATGCCTGAAGATTGTTATTACTACTGTAATGTGAGAGTGAAAAAATAATCTCTAAGATACGTATCTTTGTGAAGGCTATTACTATTTCATTGGTATGTATAAAGCTTTTCTGGAAAATTAATGTATGATTTACTAAGCAACCAGTTTCCATGAACCATCTSTCTACATTCCATTCAGCATGTAATTAATATTTAAACATCTTTTTCCTTCTCTTTATTTTTGTATTGTTTCTCAATGACAAATATTTTTAGAGCTTGAACAAACATTAGCCAGGGTCCTTAAATTAATGTTTGCATATATTTTCTATTTAGTTTATGTACTGAATGCATGACTATATCTGTTTCTACTGTAGGTGCATGCCAAGTACCATATATTATTTTTTTCTGCTTTCAGAAACATGATTTATTCATTGACTGATGAAGTACTGAAAGATCATTTCATGATTGTGGGATTTTAAAATCTACATAAATTAAAAAAAAAAAAAACTTTTTACACTCTTCTTGATACAAAGCAATTGAATGTAACAGAAAAGCTACTTTATTGTTACTAGGAAAACAAAGAAACTTAAAATGCATTACAGGGAGAATTGTACAAAGGGAAGGAAGGCAGTGTGCTCTATCACAAAAAAAAAAAAAAAAGAAAAAGATATTTTCTTTTTAAAAAGAACTTCTTTTAAGAGAAACTAAAGCAAAATGGAGTCTCTTTCTTATTTAAAAAACCYAGACATATAGTAATTCTTTTAAAATAATTAGGTATGTGGTTTTGTATACACAAACTATGTTGGAGCTTGTGGTGGGCTGATTCCTTTGAAATTCACCTCATTCTGTACTACATTTAGCTGAAACACCCTTGGGAAACACGCTGTTAATAAATAGGCTCCAGTAGAGATTGTATTTCAGCGTCTCTGAACATAACATTTAAACCAGATTTTGTTCAGCATGTCTCTGGGAGATTGGGTTCAGATAACCATATTTAACTGACATTAATAGAATTCTTTTCTATCAATTTTCTTTTCAAATCTATCAATCTTAAACATTGCAATACTCTGACAGCAGGGTCCATAATTTAATCATGTACTGTTTCAAATATTTTTAATATTCTTATGACTAGACATTCTCTTTTCCTTTCTTTTTTATGACAAATACTGAATAATCATCCCTTATTCATAATCTGTRCCATGCCAATCATGATTCTATAGGCCCTTCCCGTAGCTCCCCTTAGTCATACATTTTTCAAACTAAAGAGTTCCCAGKCTGCTTCTTCTTTCTCCCTACAGAAACCAATATCCAAAAATGGGGAGAGAGAGAACAGGGTGGATACCATTCATATTTTAAATTAAGATTGAAATTAGAACTGACATAAAACCAGTCACGATGGGAGGAAGTACCTTATTACAAATAACCACACAGAAACCATTCCATTAATGGATTCTGCAAGACTAACCACCTGATTTACTTTCTCCGAGATTCTTGTAATCCAACTAACTACAATCAAATTGAGATGATCAGAAAGAGGTACATTATTCAAGTTTTGGTTTTATGAAACAGTGCATTGAAGTTTCCTGCTTATTCGAGAGTCCAGGTTAATAAGTCTGATGTTGGTTTCTTTGTTTTATCTCTGCTGAGCACAGAACAGACTTCTGGAGTAYGGCCCATGGATCAAGCACATTATTTCACATCTGTGTGGACTCCAMCATCACCACTATTCCTGAAGGGATAATAGCTGTTTTTAGATTTGTTACTCGATAAGAATGTATCTACATTGTGCAAAGCAAGACACTAAGATCTCAGGTTAATGGAAACCCAACAAAAGAAGTACCAATACTGTGGTACCAAAGAGACCACTTGCCCAGTGTTATATGTGTCACATTTTTACAGCCTAGTTTGGTCACTGAAGTGATACTTGAGCAGGAATTGGAGTAGGGTCTAGAATCAACTTAAAACTTTAGGTCTAAAGCTGAAAGTTTTTCTATGTTTTGAGAAGAACCGAAGTCTCTGAACAGTGCTATCCTTGACTTACATGAAGTTAGAAGCTAAATATTCTGTACTCTTGTTTGTAGAGGTCCCTCCCAACTGGACCTTTTCACCTATAATGCCACAGAACTCTTTTCACTTATGAAAAATGAATCCCTTGCTTTGGGATTGGCTTATGTGTTTCTAAAATGCATGAAGMTGAGGAGGAAATGGAACACCCACATTTTAACCAGGCAAAGAAAAAAACATCACCCAGAAGGAAGGAAGAAAAAATATTCCTAAAATTAGCAAAAGTTAATTGACTGGATTTTAAAAATTTACTTTCAATGAAGCATTTTTAATTTGTTTTAATTTTGCTTATTTATTTATTTTGTATTGTTTTATTAAATTAAGAAGTTTCATCAGTTGTTGGCAACTGCAATGGCTCTGCAAATGTCATTAAAGCAAATTTCTCTGGGAGGCAGGGTAGATTTAGGAAATATCAGGCTAAATTTCCTGCAGGTTTTTTTTTTTTTTTTTTTCAATGAAACAAAGTAGCTGTAAAAGGAGGGATTCAGTCCTGCTCTTATTTTTTTTGTTTTATATTTTGAATGGAGAAAAGTGATCCTAGAGGAGAAAAGTGATTCTAGAAGACTAAGGAATTGCTTAAATAAGAACAGAGTATCATAAAGCATGAAAAATATAAACTGTAGGAATCTATTTCCATACACGGAAAACTTCCTATRGAATCCTGTGGTGCAAAAAATTAAAAATTATTTTGTTTACGCAAAATCTTTATTTGTGTTTATGCACATACACATTTATAATTATATAAAGCATTGATAAGTATATGTTTTTATAATTGTATTGAATATAAAGCATTGATAAGTATATGTTTTTATAATTGTATTGAATATAATGCATTATAAATACATTTATACTATGTACTTGTGAACAGTATTATACTGTAATATTGCATATTTGTAAAAAGGTCACAATATTCAAAAATTCATCAACATTTAAATAATGTGCTTTACTAGTACATGATCCTGTYTATAAATCTGAATATATGTTAAAAAACTTACAAATTCTTGGCCAAAAAGTGTTTTAAAAGGCACATTTAGCGGGCAATATTAATTCTGTCACAGTATGAGCTGCAGGATTTTGGTTTTACTGAGTATACAGTAAAAAGCTCATGGACTTTCATAGTATATACTGCCAATGATTTTCACCCTGAGGATTTAATAGCCCTGTGTGGCATTTATGGTCTTTCTACATCAATTTCTTGATACATAGGGTTTATTCTGTATATTGCAGACTCAGTGGTAGAGTTTATTGCGGCCATCATTTTACACGTCCTTGAAATGTTTCAGCTCCTTCTTAAGTATGATAAGAAAATGTATATTTAATGTATATATTTAACTCCTGCCATGGGTCTGCTTGACACAGCCAGATGTAAAAGATGCTCTGTAATAGCATATTTGAGCTGTGTAATCAAATTAATTTGTGTCAATGATGATAACAGAAATATATATAATCAATGGAGTCACACTTTCTTACTCTTGAGAATAAATTACCTATTAAATTATTAACTGCTGAGACAATGCATTGATGTGAAATGCTGATTACTAATATATCTCACCAGTAATGTAGACACGTTGGTCCATAGTCACAACTGCTGCAAAGTCATATACTTCTCCAGAGCAAATTCAAATATAAAACTTCCCCCTAGCCATTTTGGTGGTTATAACACTGAATGCATGTTCAGTGTCTTCTTTTCAATGAAATAGCTCATTATTTTCCAGTTTTGGTTTTTTTCGTTTTTTTTTTTCTTTTTCCAAAATAATGAAAGCAATTACAGTGGCTATTATTCTTAAAAAATAACGTGTCAAATTTAATTTGGAAGCCAAATAATTTTAATTCATGCACTTCTTACATAGCTGTATTATTCTAACACTTAATTTTTAATCTTGAGTGTTTTTTTTAAATAAAAAAATAGTGATATTTTCCTAATGTATACTTTTACATGTGAATGCAAGATGTTGACCTTCAGAATTAAGATATTTGATCTTGAGAAATTAAGATATTTTAAATATATCACTTTGCATTCCCATGTAACCTCCTTTTCTTTCTATAGTTCAATCTTTCTGCAGCCCTGCTGGAAGCATTTTTCCTAAGATTGGAAGAGCGAAGCACGACAGTATAATTCACTGAATATTGTCCCTCAGAATGTTGTCAGTTTGAGACAGCTCATAGGAGATGTCCAAAATCTCTGCAACAGAGACCTGTCCAAACTCTGTTCCAGAAATAATGGGTTTATGTTTGTGAACTGCCTAAACACAAGGAATGAGAACACTATCAATCTGCCATATGGCTGTGCTGCAGAATGTTGCTACACAAAGATGTTTTCAATTCCTTTTATTCTTTTAAGAATTGCCATGTGTTAATGTATTTTGAATGTAATTGAGTGTTGTTTATGTTCTTCTCCATCTTCATTCTAGTAAGAAAAAAGCATCAAAACAGATTTGCAATGATTAATGATGGTAGAATTTTAMTTCTCTGTTTTCTTCTTTAGGAAGAATCTGTATTATTAATCTGGAGAGCTGTTGGAGAAAAAGCAGCAATGCATAGAAACACATGGGTGCTGTGATCTGTATCTTGAAACATGTGGCAGAATCTGTTCTCTGGGGATATGCACCTTCTCTTTAACCAAAAGTCTTTTACTGAAATATTGTCTGCATTTCCACAACTATTGCTCAATGTAGTATATATATTAAGAGTGCTAAAACTGAGACTAAAATGAGCCCTCTTCTTGCAGGTACTTCAGCAGTCTCTTCTCCAAGAATAACTTCTCACAAATTCATTACAACCGTGCATTATGAGTTTTATGAAATACTATTACAAATTAATTGCTTAAAMATCTTCTTAGTGATTTTCAATTTGTTGATGGATTGTGTCTTGAAGCATGTAATTCCTGGAGCAAATAATTTCAAAAATGTTTTTATTCTCTCTCCCTCGGTATCCACATTATCTGTGTGTGCACTGTTGAGCCCAATCAACAGCTCAGCACCCACTTGGTGACTTGCTCAGACATCTGCTCCCTGAGGGATGGAGGAGAGGAGTGGAAGAGCAAAAGCTGAAAACCCATGGATTGAGATTAAGGCAGTCTAATAGGTGAAGAAACGTTTCTCAGGCATAATAAAAAAAAAAATAGGAATTTATTTGCTACTTCCCATCATCAGGCAGAAGTTTAGTCACTTGCTGCAACGCATGGCTTCAGTATGCAGAGAGGCCTTTGGGAAAATGAACAACATAACCACAAACATCCCCTCTCCTTGCACCTTTGCCTGAGCTTTTATTTCTCAGCTCACGTTTGCATGGTGGGGCTTATTCCTTTGGCCAGCTGGGGGCTGCTGCCTTGGCTTTATCCCCTCCCAATTTCTGGTGCACTCCCAGCCTTCTGTCATAGTGCTGGGAGCAGAATGAGAAAAACATAAAGCCTTGACACAAATTTGAAATACAGCCCCATAACAACACCCGAGACAGAGCAAACTAACCAGGTTAATGACTCGCCCTCCTTGGAGCCCTATTATTCTGCTGACCTAGGTTCCTGCCTGGAAAAATCCTACTTTAAAAAAAAATGTATAGCCAAAACAAATGTAAATATTATAAGCTTTCTGTTTATTTTCTTTTACAGATTTTATCTATCAGGAAGGTATTTGCACAGAAAGAAAATCTGGGTCAGCACATCTGTGCCTGTCTTAAAACAAAACTCTCTTTCCTTAGAAAGATTCTCTAACAGTTTACTTGCAACATATACACAAAACATTAATAAATGTACTTTTATATATACACAATATATGTATATTTTTTATGTAACAAATATTGTTYACTTTTAGTTGGGGTTTGGGGACATTATTTATTTTTCCATCATCTAAGTTATACCAGAAGAAGAACAGAAAGCAATGAAGGACCAAAATGGCAAACAAAATATTTTCATTATTTTCAATATTTATATTTTGTAGAGGTAAGAATTTATAAGAATWGAACAGTTTTAAAGCACACAGATTATCCCAGCTTAATTGTTTTCAATATTTTTTTCCCTGTTTTTCAGAGTCAACTTCACTGTGGATGAAAGAAACTTAAATTTTATTAGGTGATATGACTAAGCTTTGCAAAATCACCTGACCTAGATTATCCATGGCATAATTGCTAATTGATTTTGCTGCCTCTTGCAATAGTGTGTAATATTTCTACTTGGGTTAAAATTTGTAATACACACATTATTTTGCAAGGAGATGTACTGAATTTGTCTGGTAAACTATGCAGAAGATGATGCAATGTATGTTATTAAGTTCAAGGACATGGTTCTGCATTCTAGGAAACAAAAATTAATATAATAGAAATGTCTATTCTTCAAGTAGGTTTCAGTGATAAACTGCAACAATTTAAAACTACTGTATAATCTGCTTAAAAATGTTGCAGGTTTTGGCTGTGTAATTGTTTGGTTTTTATTTTTTCTCAGCAGAGGGGCTATGAASCAGTTGTGATCCAGAGTATGTATGTACACAGACTACATATGGGCAGGAGATTTGCATAAAGTGAACTGTACTGACAGAAAATGCAGCTGATCCATATATACAGCAGAATCTTTACTGTGTTTGTCATAAGAAAACAGACATGCTGATTACTGTCTAATTTGCAAGCTGTAAAGGATGTGGTTTTGATATAGAATTTATGGTTTCTTACATTGACCAATATGTTTCTTTGTGTTTGATTCAACCCCAGTGATAGTAAAAGAGAGATTGAATTTTTAGGCCGATTTCAACCAGAAAAGGGAGACATCATCTCTCTGGAAATTGGCTGTCCTCAMTGTTCACAATTCTTAGACATTTCTTATGGCTTTGTAAAACTTTATCTTTGTTTTCTGTGTTGTTTTTATTTTTTTTCTTGTCATTTGTTTTTTAAATATGTTTTTGACTTGATGAAAGAAACCCACAACATTTTTCAGAGTTTGGACAATCTAAAATCACAGACTATTTGTGTGTTTAACAAGCAAATAAGTACAATGTTACTTGTCTTAATATTTGTTTATATTTAGATAAATAGATATGCAAGATTCTTTTTTTTTTTTTTTACATTACCCTTATATTCACATACAAACATTTGCATGCATATTACATTTAAGATTTGGAGCATTCTGAGGATCATCTTCTCTTTACAATAAAAATGCATAAGTTTTCTSTCACATTGGGTGAAATTAATGTAAAAGTCCAAGAAATAATTTGTGAGTTTATGGGCACAAGTCTATTCTTTCTATGTTCTCTCATAAGGGCTGTCTTTCTTAAAAGCTTCTCTTTGTGGACATGTCTTATAGGAAGTAAGGCTTTGGGGTCATTAATCTCTTACTTGCAGTTTTAAAGTAGGTCCATACTATTAAGTTCACAAAAAAATCTATAAGCTGAATAGGGTACAAGCGTGSCTGCTGTTCATAGTAAGTTGAAAATAGCTCATTTGAATAAATTTGATTATGTTAAATAAATGYATGTATCTATAAATAATGAAGAAACAAGTAAAAATTTGCACTAGTCGCTAAGGAAATTGTGTTTGAGCTCTGACTTTATAATAATTTCTTAAAAAGTGTACATACTTAACTATCTTAACTATCTTTTTTTAAAAAAAACCCAAACTTTATTTGATTATTGGAAATAGCACTTTCTGAATTTTRCATTTGTCCATAATTAATATAATTAGACACAGCCACTGAAATAATTTCTGTGGCTTGTAATTGATTCCCTGTTCATTCCACTTACATCTGTAATTCTTTTAAACTTTACCACAGACATCTGCGAGATAATAGCTGTGTGTTCATTCTACAGCAGTCTGTCTCAAAGAACAAATCTGAGCTGACTCATTGAAACCACCACATGAATTTATAAAATTATTCTCTTGGAACATAACATTAGGATATGTAACAGCAAACTAGCCCWCTTACATATTAACTATTCTTACACTTCAGAAATGAATGAGGAGGCAGATCCAAATGGGGTCTAAGTTACCATTTAGGGTTCATTGATGGCAAATCTTTTGAGCTCCTCTAAACAGATCTTGCCACCATATGGAAAGCATCAGTTTTAGCCTGTGGTAATCTGACCTTCTTTCACCAAATCTCTGGTGAATATAGATAGAAACTGAACAAGTGTCATCCTGTTTTAGATTCGAARTAGAACAGAGTCAGACTGAACTATTTGAAGTTCAGTCTAATGCTGAAATTTTACCTTTTTTGCTAATATGTACTGCATGGCAATTGTTCCAGCAAAATCAATGGARAAAAGTTTACTTGAATTCCAATCTAGGAAATCTAACAACTCATATTTCCCAGAATAGAACACAAAATGTCTTGGCTGTCAGAAGATTTCTTATGAGGAAAAAGTACTAATCTGTACAGATTCCTTTCCAGGGACAAAATCTGGTCTTATATATAATTGTGAGAGTCTCTCCCAAATGCCTGACAGTTTTCCTGCTGTTTTYCCATGTGGATATTGACTATTCACCCTGTACTGCCATGGTCTGATCAGAGGACATCGTAACACTCAGGGTAATAAGGGAAGGAGTATCTGTTCTTGTCTGGTCTCAAATCTCTCAGCTGAAAGTTTAGGCTCAGCCAGGTACTAATGAACAGGGAACAACAGTGAAAGACAGCACTAACAATTTCAGATTTCTTGGTCACAACTGTATTCTATTAAAACTTCCTTTTGCTTTGTAAAGCTGGTAGGGAAATGCTATTTTAGAATTTGTCCTAACCCATACAGAAATACTGACTCAAAAACTACAGATATAACATGAGTGGAATAAAAAGTACTTAAAAGTGAATACTGATTAATTCTCTAAGGAATTGATGGTAGAAGAAAAGAAGAAGAGTAAAGATAATACAAATCAGAAAATCCAACATGGGCAGCTCAGGGAACTAAGGGAGAAGGTGCTTCAGAGTGTAATTTATGAAGAACTGTGAGAGAACTGGCAGTAATGGAAAAGCTGAAATTATAACAGCAGAATATAACATTCCACAGCTAAGAGAGGAAGCTTATTAAGAAAGCAATACAGGACCAGAAATTCATCAATGATGAAAAAATAAAGATTACATTACTAAATCAAAAAAGTAAACAAAGGTAGATTTCTAAGAATATGCCTATAGGACAAAAAAAAAAAAAAAAAAAAAAAAAAAAAAAAAAAAAAAAAAAAAAAAAAAAAAAAAAAGAAAAAAAGGAATAAAATAAGGGAAACTAAGGTGCAAAAATTATTTTCCATTAGCAAAGAACAGAAGATCTCCAGGAGAAAGAATTTCAAAATAAGAAAAAAAAAAAGCAAGTATACATAAAAAACCCTCGGATTAGGTAAAGATCAAGACAAATTATTTTTTTTCTTTGCTTTAAAAAAACCCAAATAAATAAACAAGACCCTCTCTTGTTTTAACTACATATGTAAAGAAATAAAATTTATGAATTTATATACAGAAAAAGGCACTATAATATATCTTTTATAAAGTAGGGTGGGAAGTTYAGTTTGTGCATCTTGACTAATGTTAGGAATTAATTTTACAAAATTTCTAGGCTCCTGAAAAATAATGTTTTGTAGTTATGATACCCAGAGTTCTAATAGGAATAAGCTTAACATTTAACAAAAAAAAAAAAAAAAGTAAAAAAAAAAAAAGAAAAAAAAAAAAAAAAAAAAACAAAAAACCCAGAGCGTTACAATTACAATTATGTTAGTCTAACTTCAATTTCTGTCAGGATTCTGAAAAAAAATTATTAAGAAATCAATTTATAAGTACCTCAAAGATAATAAGGTGATAAAAAAGGACAGCATGAGTTTGTCAAGAACTGATCATGTCAAACTAATCTAATTTCTTTCCCTGACAGTCTAACAGGCCAAGTGAATAAAGAAGCAGCAGCAGGTTGGGTACAGCTTGACACTGCCATGCATGACATTCTTATAAGCAAGCTAAGAAAATGCAGTTAAGGTATAATCACCCACTCAAAACTTACTCTGGAGAAGTAGTTGTTAAGGACTTATCTGCCCTAGAAGGGTGTTTCAGCTGTCATTCCTCATGGATCTGCCTACCTTTGTCTTGTTTTCATTAATAGCTGGAATGGGTGAAATATGTAAAGAGATTCACAGAATCACAGGATCAATTAGGTTGGAAAAGACTTCTGAAATCGAATCCAACACCACCATGTCAACTGAGTGCCACATCYAGTCTTTCCTGAAACACCTCCATCACCTCTCTGGGCAGCCCATTCCTATATCTAATCATGCCTTCTGTGGAGGAATTAATCCAAATGCCCAAACTAAACCTTCCTTGGTTTAGTTTAAAACTGCATCCTCTTGTACTGTCACTGGTTGCCAGGAGAAGAGACCGACCCTCACSTGGCTACAACCTCATTTCTGGTAAATGTAGGGAGTGATAAGGTCTCCCCTCAGCCTCCTTTTCTCCCCAGCTCTCTCAGCCCCTCCTCACAGGATTTGTGCTCCAGACCCTTCATCAGCTCCATTGCCCTTCTCTGGACTCGCTCCAGCACCTCAATGTCCTTCCTGAACTGATTACATCATAGCAGAAGAGATTGCAGTCATTTTCAAGGACAGGAGAAGACTAGCAGGGTGTTTGAGAAATTCCTACACAATTCAATAAATTTAAATTCAGAGAATTTCAAGTTTCATTTTACTTGTCAATATGCACAAAATTCATTGTTTCACTGTTGTCATGGTTTAGAATGCTGGCCAAAAGCCAAGCACCAACAACACCTGATCATTCAGTCTCCCCCACCACCACTGGGTAGAGAAGAACAAAGAAAAAAAAAATTACCAAAAGGGTTCATGAGTTGGGATAAGGAGCGGGGAGGAAACACTTGATGGACAAAGCAGGCACTACTTAAAT
>NW_026624044.1:107528-126493 GCF_030028575.1 Malurus melanocephalus
GGTCAGTTCAGGGTGTGGGGTTGGTCAGTTCAGGGTGTGGGGTTGGTCAGTTCAGGGTGTGGGGTTGGTCAGTTCATCACCGGATCGATCTGCGGCTGCTGTGGGAGAAGAGTCCTTCCCTTGCGTTGCCGTGGGGTCCCTCCCACGGGAGACAGTTCTGGGTGAACCTCTACGACGCAGTTCCACTCTCACGAGCAGCACTCCACACACATCTGCTGCAGCGTGAGTCCCCCCACGAGCAGACAGTCACCCCAAAACTGCTGCACTGTGGGGTCCCTCATCCCCTGGGTGCAGGCCCAAGGCCAGGCTGTTCCATCTCGGGAGCAAAGCCTCTCTCTCTATGGCTCTCCTGCTGGACACAGCCCCTTCTCGACATCCGCCTGCTCCGGCGTGGGGACCTCCCTCCTCCACGGGCTGTGGAGGGTGGATCTCTGCACCCTCTGTGGACCCCATGGGCTGCAGGGGACAGCTGTGTCACCATGGTCACCATGGGCTGCAGGGGGACAGCTGTGTCACCATGGTCACCATGGGCTGCAGGGGGACAGCCTGCTCCACCATGGTCACCATGGGCTGCAGGGGACAGCCTGCTCCACCATGGTCACCATGGGCTGCAGGGGACAGCCTGCTCCACCATGGTCACCATGGGCTGCAGGGGGACAGCCTGCTCCACCATGGTCACCATGGACTGCAGGGGACAGCCTGCTCCACCATGGTCACCATGGGCTGCAGGGGACAGCCTGCTCCACCATGGTCACCATGGGCTGCAAAGGAATCCCAGCTCCGGCGCCTGGAGCAGCTCCTCCCCCTCCTGCACTGACCTTGGTGTCGGCATTCCCTCACATATTTCTCAGCCTCCTCCACTGGCAAAACTACTGAGTGTTCCCTTTGTTTTGATTTCTTCTTAAATACGTTTTCACAGAGGCGTAACCAGCATCTCCAATTGGCCCAGGTTTGGTCAGTGGCATGTCCATCATCCTCAGAGCCAACAGCAATTGGCTCTGCTGGACATGGTGGAAGCCTCCAGAAGCTTCTCACAGGAGCCATCTTTATGGCTCCCCCACTTCCAAAAACTGGGCCAAGCAAAACCAACACATGCTGCTATGAGTGAGTTGACATTCAGAGAATTTCAATCAGAGAATCCAGAGAAATTAAATGGTTATATCAAAACCTGATGTGTTAATGAGGGCTGGCTGACTAAAATTTTCTTTTTTTTTTTTTTTTTTTTTAAAGCAAACTTGAATCTTGGCCTTATAATAGAACTGAAACCAATTAAAAGTCAGTTATGTGAAACAGAAAGAAGAACTCTTTTTCTGGAAAACATTAAGATAGCATTTAATGTTAAGACATTATGGTGGCAACAATTGTTGCTCTTTGCAGCACAGAGGAAGCACCGGCTGGAATCCTTCCACTTCTTAACACCCACAGACAGTATCATACAAAACACCATTCAGAACTTTTGGTCTCCTGTTAATTCGTTGTCTTGGGTTTCTTATAAGATATATCATGACTTGATAGATTTAAGAATGCCTGATCTGGTATGATATTTGTAAAAAATGGTCTAGACAATAATATTGGTGCATCTCTGTAAATGAGAAAACCTTTCTCCCAGTTACGAGGACTAATCTGAAATTCCACAAACTCACAGTAGGCAGCGAGACAATGTGTTGTGTGCATATTGAAAAGTAAAGATGCATACAGGGCACGTGCTGATTCAGAAAGACCTCCCAGCTTATGAAGCCAGAGGAAATTAAAAATAASCTCTCCCATTCCTCGGTGTTGTCATGCATATTCTCACTCACAACTTAAGTTGCAGAGTTAGGTTGCAGACTAAATAGGAGAGCGAGTTTATTATTTTAGAGTATTARGAAGTTGTACTGCACAGACCTACTTGTTTCACTTCAGCTATTTAAAGGACCAGTTGAGCATTTGCATGACATTCTGTAAAAGCTAACATAACTATAATCAATCCATGCATTCTGTGTACTTTGTAATAGCTCATTTGCCATGTTGTACTTATATTCCAATAGGGAAGTTGATAAATTTTCAAACTATTCTACTGCATTTTAGGCATTAGTCCATCCTGGGAATTGAAGAGCCACTCAACTTCTAGAGCTCAGCTGACAAGGCAAATCCAAGGCATGCAGTCATTTGRATGGCTTATTAAACTTAAATCATAACCAATTAGTAAGGATTGTACTGTTCCCCTCCCTCTTTGGTAAATACTCATTTATTTTCTTGTCTCATTTACTTTCTTGTACATCATTATTAATAAGCTTTCTCTCCAGCATAAARCAGCGTGCCTGCAAAAGTGGATGAAAGGAAGCAATGAAGTTCTTGTAGAGTACACACCCTGACATTTAAGGTATTGTAAAATTTTATTCTCTGGGGCTCTGGCCTTGCACTGTGTTGTGTAGCAGAAAGGGTAAAAATGCTACACACTTTCCAGTAAGTATGGGAAAGAAGATGCAGGATGGAGAAAAATCCTTCAGGGACCAAAATCATGCCTGCTTTCTGGAAAACTTAGTTTAGTCCTCACACACAGCTAGAAAAAGTAAAGGGCATGCATGCTGAGAATTGAAAAAGCAAATAGATCTGAGGGAGAAAAAAAGAAGAAAAAGAATTGCAGCTTGTTGTTTAAATTGGTAGTCTATGTGYTATGCTGCAGAAAAATATAGTGGTTCCATTTCTTCTTTGAAGACATCTGCTGCTGCAATTTGAGAATAATCATTGCAGTGTTGCTGAAAGCKATCCTATAAGAAGGACATGCATTAAGGCTGATATTCCTTCTTTACATGCCTTGATTCTGGAGCACAAGCAGACATAGATGTAATTTGGCTTGAGGACAGGCCTCCATAAACTGCTTCAGACAGTTCCTCTAAGGACCTCCTCCTTTGGAGTCCTCCATGACTTCACAGACCTGTGTGAATAAATGAGACAYCAATGTTGTTGGAAATGGTACAGGATGCCTATGTATGTGCTTAYGCCTAAGTAACTGAAACATGCCCAATTTTTTTCTGGGATTCACCTTTCTTGTACCAACAAGGCAAAAATTTCCTGGATGAGACAAATACCAACACAACAGTTCAAGTGCAATGCTCTCAAGCATGTAGTGTGATTATTAGGATGGTCCTGTGAAGGGCTGGGAGCTGGACTCAATGAATTTTGTGGGTCCCTTCCAACTCAGTATATTATATAATTAATTTTGAGTCATATCAGTGTCTGAAGTTTTTTGACAAATTAGTCTCTTGTATAAGAGTTAATTAGGAAAGTTCTGCCAAGAAGGCAGTCTTTTGAAAACATGGATTATTGAGTATAGAATAGAATATTTCAGGATCATGCAAGTTCACCTATTATCTTTGTTGAGAAAATATGTTTTGATAGAAACATGTTCCATTAAAATTCCATTCACGTATAATTATTTTAAAAACAGGTTCCCTTCATTTTAGCTTTTTTTTTTTTTTTTTTTTTTTTTTTTTTTTTTTTTTTTTTTTTTTTTTTTTTTTTTTTTTTTTTTTTTTTTTTTTTTTCTTTTGCGCTTCTGATTTTCAGTATAAATTGCTTCATTTTCTGGCACCACTCATATCACAATATTAATTCATCCTGAGTGTTATAAATAGTGTGAACCACAGGGAAATGATGATAAATGTTAGCTTGCTGTTTATCTTAACTAATGTAGAATAAACTTCCGTCAGCGTCTCACTATGGATAATAGCTAATGAGATTTCTATCTTATGCTGCAACTTAATTGCATAGAGTTGTTCTCTTTGAAAGCTTGCTGTAATGCAGTTACAAGGGAAAAAAAAAAAGAAAATAAAAAAGACTATTTGTCTAAACAGCCTGCAAGTTATCTACAAAAGTTATAATTGTAACATTGAAAAAATGGCCAAAAAACAAAAAAAAAACCCAGAAAAATAATCAAAATCTAATACTCTTGTATATTTTCTGTAGAAATCACTGCTTTAATGTAGAGGTGTCTTACCCATTCCAATGTGGTGATACTTTGAGTTTATAACATGGTTGCAAGCCACCAGGTATGGTGAATTATACAACCTTGGTTTGAATTTAAAAGTCTATTATCAACTTTGTGTAATAAATTTGACATTATTGCCATTTAATTTCATTTTCTTCACTTGCTTGAGTGACAATTCTGCCCTCATGTACTAAATAAAAGGTATATCTAAAGATCATGAGACTTAGTAGTTCACTGTTCATATGAGATTGTGGATAATTAAAAAGAAAAAGGAAAAAAGAGATGGGTGTTAGGATGTTTTCAGCTCTCTTCAACCAATCTTAAACAGTAATCTTTACTTTGTGTATACTGAAAGGAAGTCAAATACCACCTTCTGATATATGTGAAAAAATCTGAGACTATTTTTWCTTCTCAAGAAGAAACATTCCAGAAATCAAACTGAAGTTATCTGCAATATTAAGAACTTATTTCTCACTATCAGAATTCATTTTTACACAGGAGGCAAATGTTCCACATTCTGCACAAAGAGTTCAAAGATGTCAAGGAAAATAAGCCTTCCTCTGTACTCCAAATGTGGAAATGAAAAGTTTTTGTTCCAGAATATTTTTCTGTAAAGAAAGATGGAACAAAGTTGATGTTGTCTCATTTCCTTAAAAATGTATATGTTTAAACAGCAGTTCCTCAGAGCAATCTGGAAGAACAGCTTGTCTGTATCACTTCATTCTTGCAATGCCCTCCTCTCCCTCTGTACTCCTTGAAGAGGCCCTCGTGTATGATCTAGCTGGGGAGAGGGAGTAAGGGGAAATAGTTAGCATCACACAAAGCAAAGATSAAAAACTCCTTCAGTAGCAGCCTCAGTCTGAGATATCTGAGAAAATGTTTGATTTTTTTAATGGCATATCAGTAAGGACATGGCCTGGCAGTTTGTGTGGAAGGRTGTGCAGGAAGGACCCTGAAATGCAGCCAGCTTGATCAGAGAGCCCTTGCATCAGCCTGGTGGAAGATCATCCTGTGTAAACTCTGTACACTCCCCACCTTCCCAGGTGCCAGTGGAAAGGAGCAGTGACAAGGATGATGGCTCATCTATATTGGAAGTATCTCTSAGGTTACATTTGCCTATGCTCTAAATGAAAACTACTTCCACGAAGGAAAAATAAAATATGAGCTACTCTCATAGGACATACCCTTCTGGGGGGAAAATGAGATCTAATTTACCAACCAAATCTGTTTCTTAGGGAATTCTGCTGTCTCCCTGAGGTCCAGGTTAAAGACACGATGAAGCAACTTCCTGCCCTGCTCTGCCCCTCAAAATGTTTTCCATTAATCGTTTTTTCCTCATAGGCAACAAGGAAGTTGCAAAAGAAGTCTGAGGGCAATTAAGAAAGACCTCAGAGTCTTGGGATAGCTGATAGAGGGATCAGAGGCACTTGCACTGCTCTCTTGAAACCTTACRGTTGCTGGGAATGGTGAGGCAAGAAACAGGCTCCATGCCTGGTGTGACTGGCAGAATTTTGGAGGTTTTGATCATGGGTTTTGTGCAAGGGCAGGTTAAATTCAACATTTCAAAATTTTTATTTTTTGAAAGGGCTATCAACTGGGGAAGTTCCATCCCAGGAGGTTTTTAAAAGATGTGGCATTTAGAGATATAGTTTAGTSATGTTAGATGAGGGGCTGGATTCAATAATCTTAAAGATATTTTCCAACCTCCATAATTCTATGGTTCCATGATTCTGTGTGTGTATGTTTATGCATGTGTATGCCAAGTCAAAATTTCTGAATCTATTATGAAAATATAGTTAAAATTGTCTTTTCAGAAATACATAAATAGCTAYCATAATTTTTCATTAAATTTGGAAAAAAAAACCCATAATTTAGTATTCCCATCTATTTATCCCAGTATCACCAGGTTCTTTGATACCCAAACAATAGTTTCTGTGAAATTTTTAATAATCATGACCTCATTTTTTTTTTAAGTTTTGCATCTTAATTCCTGTCTGAAATGCTTATCCTGCTCGCAGACAACTTCTTCTCCACTGTATCCCAGTCACACAGGGATAGGGTGTCCCTCTCTCCCTTAGGACACACCAGCATACAATAATATGAGGCACTGTAGAATATGGACATTACTTTTGTTTATGGAATTCTGGATACRGAAAGATTTTTCACATCTATCTCTTGAAATAATCAAGTTTTAGTGTTTCAAAGTCCTGAGCAGTGAGGTTTTGCTGTCCAGTTTAAATCTACTGAGGTGTCCATGGCAGATATACCAAGCAGTCCAGTTTTCTTCAAGATCTAATAATGCACGTGCTCAGAAGCCTTATGGCTTTAAAACCTTCAGTGAGCACTTAGAGAAGATGTAAAAACACAGTTAACCTGTTTATAATGACACTGAGAAACACCTGGTCCCATCCAGGAAGTAGGATGCTTTAAAAAAATTGTAAAAATTGAAARAATCTTCCTAGTCTGTGACAGAAGAATGAAAAAGGCTACTAAGAGTCACTGCTCTGAAAAAAAATCTCGTCTTTACATGACCTAATGACAGTTCCTGTGCTTTCTTTAAGACACKGATGTTTAAGGCACTGATGTTTAAGATAAGCTGTTTAGCCAGGGGACCTTGAGATTTCACAGGCTGGTTACCATCAGCTAGAATGTGAAAAGTCCTCATCATTTCTCCATAAATATCATGTAGCCAACAGCAAGAGCAATACACAATTCTAAGTGAATAAACACATCACTGACCATGACTTACACTTTCATCAATTGACCAGTAGAATGATTTTTTACAGCAATACCTCAAAAAGATTACATTTTTACAAGGAATGTTTTTTCATAAACTCCCAATTTTTTTTTTTTTTTTTCAAAATACACCTTTTGTAATGAAGCAATACACCAGAATATGGAAATTATTCTGTAAGAAGAAAAATTACATATAAATAACAAATTATTTAATTTTGTTTCTAAAAGAGAACAAATTAGCTCAAAACATAATTCTAACTAATAACTAATTGAATAAATAACTTCAGGAAAAAGCTTTTTAATTACAACTTCTATGCCAGATACAATCAGTAGTATCATGTGAATTGTAAATTGCCAAGCAGAAGATTTTATTTTACAGTTTTCATATGATAAAGATTCCTTCTTTTTAGCCTCATTATTGATTCATTATTCAATGGGTGTACTAATTTATTGACTCATTTATCAATTGGGATTAAAGTTTCAGAAACGACTTACCATTTCAAATATAGTGTTTACCCTTTTTCACAATATTTTGCAATTTTTTCAATACTGTTTTTTAATTTGATGTTATAAATAAGGGTTTGAATAAATGGATCATGGTAAAATAAAAAGGAACAGTTACTTATACTGAATTCTTCTCTGACCTGTGAYGTAAGGAGGAAGAAATCTCACATGCTTTAACTCGTAGTTTTATGCTGAGCTTATGCCAGTAGAAATAGAATTGACCAGTTTGGCCCCATGACTCTACTTATAAGAGATTAATGTTCTTATTACATGCTATCCTTGAACTTTGCAGCGAAAGAAATAAATGCCCTAAAAGTATAAAAGAAAGCAAGGACAAAGATGAATAGCTTGAAAGAAAAAGGGTTTTTTTTTAGGTAATAGAGAAAATAACAACAAAACAGATATTGGAAATCTTCACCTTTTGCACTTAATCCACAAACCTAATCTTCTCTTCTATTTGAATTACTTGAATTTCCAGGAAATCTTCCTTGCTAGCAAAAAAATGTTGTCATATTAGTATTGATACATACACTCTCTCATATATAAGATATGTAAGATACTATCTCTCTCATATATAGAGGAACCAATCCTAAACCACAGATTGGTGCTGATTTCCCTCTTTTAGAGACATTTGTATTTGTGGGCAATTTTCATGCTATATTGGCTCTTTGTATAGCTGGAAGCCATCAGAAAAATCCAAACTGTATGTCGCTCATCTAGCAGGCAATATTTTCTCTCATTTAGTTGTACAAACAGAGTTTCATCATGAAGATATCATTGGTGTTTGAATGGCCTTTTATTTAAACTCCAGAAAATGTTTGGGAAATCATCAAATAGAGGGATAAACAAAATTAAATTGAGTCTTTACATGTTTACTAAATGATTAAGTAAGGAAGAATGCTTCACTCTCCCTAATAGAAATAATTCAGGTTTCCATGGTCATATTAAGTCCCCTCTCCTTTTGCCAGTCCTGCAAATAAAATACTGGAGGGGAAAGACCAGGGGCATGGAGGGCATGTAGTTGGGTACATCTTATATCCTTAAGCCATAAGGGTCCTCAGATAACACTAAGGAAGCAAAACCTGTGATTGTTCTATCCTGAAAACCTGATGACAAAATCACCATGAGAGTACAGAGTCACTAAGGGCAAGACATGTTCAACCAACTTAAAGCCCTTGAAACTGTATCATACGGTCCTAAATTAACAAATTGAAGTATAAGCTAGGTGGGCAGACASTGAGCTGGACTGAAAACTGATTGAATGGCCAGGCCCATAGGGTGCTAAGTGGCACAGGGTGTGGCTGGGAGCCAGTAACCAGCAGGACCCCTCATGGAACAATACTGGGTCCAGTCCTGCTCAGCACATTCATTAATGAGCCCCATGACGGTGCAGAGTGCACTTCTGTCAAGTCTGATGATGGCATAAAAATGGAACAATGGCTGATGCTCTGGAGGGGTGTGCTCCTGCCCAGAGCAGCATCAAAAGGCTGAGGAAATGGGCTGGTGGSAATCTGATGAAGGCTACTAAGAAGAAATATGAAATCCTGCAGCTGRGAAGGAACAGTTACATGCACAGTTATAGTGAGTGTTGCCCAGCTGGAAAACTTTGATGGAAGACCTGTAGGGTCTAGCAAACCTCAAGGTGATCAGGAGCCACCAATGTGCTGTTGACTGTGTGCCTCTCATTGTTATCTGTTTTTCATTGTTTTCAAATAAATAAATAAACGAAAAAAGAAAAGAAAAAAGAAAAGAAAAAAGAAAAGAAAAAAAAAACATTCCTTTTTTTCTGATTGCAGTACAAAAATTCATTGCAAATCTAAACAAAATTCACATATCTGATAATAGTATTCATGTGAATTCCTTAAAATTGCTTCTTATGTGATGGCAGTATGATGCCTGTGTGTGAAATAATGGCTCATTTGGAAGCTGCTTGGCCTGACAGCACCAGAGCAGCATTTGAAGGCAATAAAAAGCAGTGAGAAGATTTGTGGCACCATATTGATATCTCTAGCAYGAGATAGATAGAAATGTTTTCTGTCCTACAGTAGCTAAGAGGTTGCTATACTAATAAGTTAGAAGTCAATCACTAACAGAAACAGAGCTCTGCTTTCCTTGATTTGGAAGACAGAAAGGAGAAATTAGGAAAACAGCTTTATTGAAAATCCAGGTCAACTACAATCTCTAATATTTTGACAACTCCAGAAACAGAGATCTTTGAAGACTATTTTATACAGTAATGTCAGCAGTGGGCAGTGGCAACATCCAGACTACATTAGAAAGGTTACACTAATACTAATACTATAACATTAAAATTTGATACCAAACTATGACTCTATCTGTCATAGGTAATTCAGTGAGAAAGAGAGGGAGAAAGGGGCAACAATGATTTCCCAAGCACCAAAGATCACCCATTTTTTAAACCAAAAGTTGCACTGTAGCTTTGATAAAATGTGAAAGAAGCCGTAAAAAGTAATGTGAGAAAAAAGGATGTCAAGCAAGCAAAGCCTTCAAAAGAGCTCACAAATCCTAAGAAATGACAGATACTCACTCAATCACCCCTAACATGATAATACTAATTATTTTGAAATAAAATACAGACATTGTGAAACACAACATAAGAGAATTTATTAGACTGTTATGACATGTTTGCAAAGACCAGCAATCTCATAACACAGCAGTTCAATTAGCTTAGAGGAATTTTTCATTTGAACTAAGACCAATACTACAGGAAGAAGATAAATGTGTTACTGACCAAAGTAAATCATTCTTTATATTAAGTTGGAAATCCAAGGGAAAAATGAGGTCTCTGTACCACCAGTAATAGATAGAATGGTGGAAGAGGAAGAGAAAAAAACAGACAATTATGAGTTTCATTTCACTATGAATTGTACATATGTGGAAATTTATTGTAGGGCATAATATGTCAATATCAAATGATATTTTTATTAAAGACTTTTTTTTTAAAGGAAAATTTCTTATGCCTAATCAAGAATAAATTAATTACAAAAATCAGGTAACATTACACCTGAAAAATAGTCTGCATTGGTCTTCCAAAAACTGAGAAATACAGAAATGCAGAAAATTAGTAAAGAAGGCTAAATGCCTCCCATTTCATTGCCACAGTTCCTCTATGTAAGGTTAGAATTAGAATATTACTCTGGAAATCACTGTRTATCAAACTACTAGAGTGCATATAGTCATTGGACTTTGTAGGAAAAAATGYTAGAATTGACACATTTTTGACAGACTTGTCAGTTTGTAAACAACACCCCCCCCAAATTAACTTAGTTTGCTAATATTTTGTTCTTCTTTCAAAGGGGAGATGTTCAAGAGGTGATGGCTGATGCAGAGTGTGTTTATTTTTTATGCTTCATGCATCACCAGGGTTATGCTGGCTGCCCTGAGAAAAACAGAGGACATATTTGTGCACATTCAACAGCCCCTTCGGGAAACACCGTCTCTCAAGCTGCCATTTGGGTTGTGTTCAGCACAAAAGGTGTTTTACCAAAAAATGCAACTTATTTCTGATGTCATATGGGTTACTGATGTCTGCACAGATGACATTTTGATCTGAGGAAAAAAAAACAATGGAAGAACATTACCAGAAAAACATACGAATGAAGCAAGCAAACAAACAAACCAACCAGAAAGCAAAAGAAAGAAAAAATGTAAAACTGCAATAACATAATAGAAAGAGAAAGTATCAGAATAAACAGATTACAAAACAGTAAACTGCAGCTGCTGAAAAACTCTGATTCAAAAAACAGGGAAGAAATATAAGGATATTCTGGTTCTGAACTATGAAAAAAATAATTTTTTGTCCAATACAATTGTTTCAGAAATAAAAAATAAGAATACTAAAATATCGGGAGCAATCATAGTTTTTACTAGAAATCTTGAAAAAGAATATATTTAAAGGGGTCTAACAGTGCTGTCCTATGAAGGTTTTCCCAAAACTTCTTTTCCCACTGATAYATCCAAGAAATGAAATAGTACAGTCAAAACTAGTACGGTTTCTGTCAGAGGCTGAAAATGACAACTTTCCACACAACACATCTAGCAGCATAAGCAAGTTCCATTATAAATTGAACACCGCTAATTACTTCAGATGCTAGACTGACATTACATTTAATAATTTAATTTAATGATTGAATGCAATTAAGTTCAATACAAAAGACTGTTTATTGCTAATTTATTGTAAGTAGCTTTACCAAGAACTGACATTGGGAATCATGTCCTGCACAAAGTTTTCTAATGAGTTTTTGGGAAGTAACCAACCAAGTTGAGTAAGTACAAATTATGCACGGGTGATCAGCTGGAACGGAATGTAGACACCCACTGAAACAGACATTTATTTGTCTCTTTGACACTGAGTGATTAGTGAATTTGAAGTCTTCTGAGCTTGCTGYATTGCTTGCCTTTACCACAGAATCGTTTTTATTAATTTCATTGCTTTGGAAAACAGCTGACATTCAATCTGGCTGAGAGAGCGAMGATATTTCTGAACTGACTTCAACAATCCTTCATTTTGACAGSTAACTTGCAATGAATGAAGCTGAGTAATCAGCCACTCATGTTTGAAATAGGAACTGTACACCTGAAACACAACTTGAACTTGCATTTCAGACATGTTTGGAGCTATAAGCRTATTAAGATTTTCCATAATTTTAGAGGCACTTCTCAAAACTTGATTGAATGCTGAACTTTGTACTATCAATTACATTGAGTAAGATATAACATTTTCTTGCTGATAATGGAAACTGTTCAAGTATTTTAATTTACATTTTCTCTCGAACATCTCTTCCTCTGGACTCTGTGCATTTCAACATTATCCTCCTTGTGATCAATTWCCTTGGGAGTTCAGGTTTTATAATTTTAGGTGGCTGAGTGAATAGTATTTTCTTTGTACTATTTATGTTGCTCAAGAACTGAACTACTGCCGTTATCAATTATTTTGGTAATTTCTGCAGAACATGGAGCTGAAACCAATACTAAGCCAGAGATATAACTAATGCTTCTATTTTTTGTGGTTTTGTTGGGTTTCTTTTGTTAAAGCTAATTTCAAATGGAATTTCACTAGCTTAGAGTGAGCTATGTGTGCAATTAAAAATATACATTGTCTGCAGCCTAAAAATGTTTCAAAACTACTYGTCTTTCCTATGTCAACTCTTCCACATGATAAAGCAACAAAGGAGAAATGAACTTCACGTTTCCAAAACTATACCTTGCTGCTGGAACTATACCTTAATCTGGGTGGTGCTGTCTTTTCTTTATTATTTTGAATTTTTAATTTAATATTGTAAGGTGTCACTTTGTTTCAAAAGACACTGTAAAAAGCATAGAAGACTTTATTCTTATTGTTACACTTAGTAGCAATATCTGATATAAAGCAATATGCTGAAGTCATAATCATAAAATTATTGACAGTTGTTTAAATTCTGTAATTGCAATAAAAGAACATCACCACCATAGGTGATACATTACTGAAATCAGTGAAATCTTCTTGAATACTTTTGTCTGTGTCCCCCTTCAAAGGCTTAAAATTATTTACTCTGTTGCAAAAGTCAATTCTTATGACTATAAAACCAACATCATAACTTTTTATTTAATGCATTCCTACAATTTAATTATTTTAGTTTAAATGAATGAATTTCCCAATGTATTTTTTTGTTGCGATTTAGTTATCATATTTCAAGTGGGGAAAAAATATTAAAAAATAGGTAGTAGTCGTTTCTAATCAAGAGCAGTGTGGCACAGTAKCTATCTGTTTTATTTATTTGCTGTAGGTTTACTGAATGGATTCTGTAAATGTTAGTGAAAAGGTGACAAGAAAACACATATCTGGTTGTTTGCCTGACAGAATCTTTTTGGATCATGTGAAATCCCAGAAGAGAGCAGAAATATTCTCTTTCCTGACAGCATCTGAACATCCTCATCCAGGAGGTGGTTCCAGACTTGAGGGCAAGAGAGGAATGAAGGTGGGGAGGTTGGGATGGGTGGGGGGGGTTGGAAATAGGAAACTTGATGGAAAAAGAAAGGGTTTCATCATAAGCAGTGTAGACATGTGTGATACAGAACTAATAAAGAAAACTGCTTTTACAGTAGAATGAAAGGAATTASTCACAATGTCCTAAGGCAGGCATCAAAATAATTTTATGATTCACTTTGTTAATATCTGATTCTTTTCATTGACATAATATGGAATTCAGGGTGACTAATTGAGATATATACAAGACTTTATAGATATATACTACTAGTATATATATAGATATATGTCTAGATATATATCTATATCTAGATATACTATATTGATATATACTATATTGATATATACTATATTGATATATCTATATATATACTACTGATATGACTAAGAGTCTAAGGGATATATCAGAATAGTAGAAAAAAATGCACCATCAAATCTAATGTGACAAAATTATTTTCTCAGAGACCAAAAGGTGATAGTGTAGAGTTTGTTGCTTGAAGCACCCACAATTTTTTATTAGAGAAAAAGACTGCAGGAAAAGTTCCCACATGTAAAAATACATTGAGTCTAAGGAAAACTGATTATCAGCCTCTTTCTTTTCTTAATCTGTCTCAGCCAAAGATTCTTTTTTTAATATTGTAATGAACCAGGAAATTTACAGACATATTCTTAGACCGTTCATTGTAATAGACTTCCAGCATAAGCTTTTCTTTATCTAACTAATCTAACTAATATGCRTTAAATTTTCACCATTATATGTTTTCCCTATTTTTAAATTTTTCCCTGAGAACAATGAAAGCCTATTATGTTACTACCAGTTTTGTGGCTTCTGAGGAGCATCAGTTGTTTCAGATGACAGAAGAAACCTTGAGACCTTTCAGATATGTATCTAACCTTTCTCAAACTGTAAATCTGCAACAAGTTTATGCTTTCTCTGTGTACTTTATGTGAAGTAGTTTGGCATGAAAGTCTGAAAGAGCAAGAGTAATAAAGGATTCCTTCCCTAGTTTCAAAATGATGATGAATAATTATACCTTAACAAACATCAAACTAGAGCATCYGATGCTTCAATGATGACTTTTTGGTAAGCTAGAGACTGGGATTTTTTATTACAGATTTCAGGAAACATGGATAGACAAGATGTTAGGAAAGACAGGAATGAATCTCATTTTTTTTTCCATAAATTGGAGAAACAAGGGATAAAATTAAGTAGGGGCATCTGCTTTTTCATAAGCTTAGACAGAATAATCATCTACTCAAACACTAAACTTTTGATTAGGTAGTTAGCAGAAAGAGGCAAACATTCTAGGGCATCTGCAAGGAAGTATGAAGAGTGTTTTATCACATAAAACATAAGAAGGAAAACTTAAAATATTTTAAGCATTACATTTTACCAGACATWTAAAGAGAATACAGTCCCCCCAAAAAAGCAGAGGAATGATCTAAAAAATATGAGGTTCAAAACTACATGAAAAGGACTAGCAATATTTTCCCTAGAAAATCAAGGAAGGACATGCTAAACCACATTTATATCCATAGAAAGCTGATATGAAGAGGAAGCTAATAATCTGTTTCTCAAGCATAGGATTTAAGAAAAGAAGATAGAGACTGAAATTGCTGGAAGAAAGAGYTTGTTTAAGCACAAACATTTTAATTTTAAAAGTAGTGATACTCCTTCACATGCAGCTGGAATAGCTTGAGGTTATAGAAACAAGCTTGATTAATTGTGTGGGTTTTCGATGTATGTGTGCTGTATAATTAATAACTACAGTTTTCACTGAGTAGATAAATTATTCTAGTGGCCAAAGCTTTGTCATCAATAACCATTTTCTCCTGGAAGATRTTTTAGCTTGTTCATTTGTTTGGTTTTTTTGCTTATTGGGGGATTTATTTTCTACACTGTCAATAGTAATTCAAAATGATTGGCAATTTTTAATGTTTCATTTCTGTATGCCAAAATTTAGATAATTTAAGGGAGGCTTAGTTTTTCATTGTGATATATGTATTTCCTAAAACTTTGACAACTTTCAGACTTGCAAATATTTTACATGCAAAAATCACTATTGCAACAAGTAGCAAAATTTTCCAAAACTGCTGAGGGCAGACAATCCCAAAATACTYCAGCCAATTTATTTTCATGTTCAGATGCTAAATTTAGTGTGTAAGTGCCTGTGGAAGTTGTGGAGTTTTCCTCARTGGAAGTCTTTTAAAAGTGTTTGGAGAAACACCCATCAACAGTGATGAATGGTCTGGAGTTTGAAATATGGGTTCATTCTTTTGGTTTGCTCTAATTAGTCAATTTATTATAAAGTTGCCTAATATATGAAGGAAAGATGAAACAGAAGAGTCTATATGTGAGATAATAAGTGTATTTTTTTAATATAATAAGTTGCAAAGAGATTAGCAATGAYTATGGGATTCTCTATTGCRACAAAAGCCCCAGAAAAAAACTGTAAAGTGTTCATGCTCCRAGAAAGGCTTGAATGATGATCAGTTTCATGAGTAGGTGAGGAAAAGAGCCAATCTGAAGAGAGAACAAGAAGCTCAGACAGTTGTGCCAAATTCCTCCTTACAATCTAGGTCAACCAATTTGTTGAGAAAGAGAAAACAGAAATCAGAGATAATGATGAGAAACATCTTTACCAGATCCTAAGTATCAAATGTCATCTGATATCTCAGGGATATGAGGCTTCAAGCAAAAGAGATGATCAGAGATTCTCATTCTGGATGAAAAGGTGAGTGTCTTAAATGCAATAATAGATGATGTAGAGACTATATTCAATGTGTTCTTAATTTCTAGTCCTATTTTTTTCAATTTTATATTGAAAGAAATGGTGTCTTATTATTTTCACAACCACTGCCATACTTGTTTTTTATTCCTTTTTTTTTTTCTGTATACTTGTTTTTTATTCCTTTTTTTTTTTCTGTATTGACTGTTTTCCCTGCTAAACTTTTTCCTAACTTTCATCTGCTTATTTTTTTTTTTCTCTCATAAGCAGAATATGCCTTTTTATGATTTTGGTGTTCTACCTATTTACCTCTTACTTTTGCTGTCAATATTTCTTTCCTAAATACACTTTAAAAATSTTTTTCTTTCTTCTCCTCATCCTTTTTTGTCATCCTTTATTTATATGACTCAGTTGATCAGTGCTGTGTTTTTTAGATTCTTGCATAATCCACTCCAGAGTGCTCTGTCCTTTATATTTTCCACTCACCGCTCTGTTTCAACCATTCTTGTTACTCAAATAKTTGTCCTCAGATCATTGCCTCGTCTATAGACTTTTTATTTGTTTCTTGTATTTCAGGATTTTGTTTTTATTGCTACCTTACCTGCTTTCCCTCAAATATTTGAGGTATTTTCCAAAGTTGTTATAGCAGTTAAGATTGCAGAACTTTATGTCTATATAAACTTGAAACAACAGGACACTTTAAACTAAAATATTTCATTCCCACAGGTAAGCATATTTTGCGTATTCTCTAAGATCTCTGCTTTCTTCTTTTTCTACTCTACAAACTGACACATTGGTTTGATTGAGATTATACATTCTTTGGTGGAGGGATCATAAAAGATCATAATCTGTCTCATGTTCACTCACAGATGCTATTTTTGCTCCAGCCCAGATAGCTATCACAGTAGGACAGAAACTAATTCAAGTGGAGGCATGAGCACCTGCTAGTTAGTCTAGTGCAGCTGCTTAGAACTGCGTCTCTCAAAATCTTTAATTATAAAAAATACTAAAAACACAAGTGACTCAGAAAATCACTGGAGCTTAGTTAGTATGTCTGATTCAGAAAATTCTTGGCACAGAAAATGTGAAATCCAACCTGTGTTTTAATTTTAGAATACAGTTTGGGTTTAGAACAGAAAACCCATCTCAAAAATCACCCACAGAGTGAATACTACTGTGAATCCTCCACAGCTACTCACAGCCAACAAAGAAAGGAATAAAGCTTGGGCATTTTTTTAGATTACTGAACTTTAATTTTTCACACCTCCTTCACATACAGCTGGGGTGGCTTGAAGAGTTAGTAATAGACTTGATTAATTGCTTGGCTTTTTGATGAAGGAATTCATACTATATAATTAGAGATTCCATTGAAATGCGTGCATTATTTCAAATCCTATGTAGACGGGGGAGGCTTTCATTAGAAAGATTTCTCACCAAGAACCATTTTTCACCTGGGTAGACATTTGCTAATTCAATAATATAAYATTTTACAGACCAAAATAACAAGTAATTTTTGGTGCTTTGGTTTTATGCCCCGAAACTTGATGTTAGACTGTCCCGATTTTCTGATCTGCTAAGATATTATCTGCAAGGATTTGCAGAGCAGCAAATGCTGAACACTAAAAWCACATAGGTGAAAATAATGCATGTGTTCCTCAATGTCAGGACAGAGCAAGCTGGATTTGGTATTTTCGCAGAGAGTGGTTGATACTGAAAGATACTTCTGGAGATTATCTGCTCCAACTCCTCTGCTCACACAGACTTGGGWGCCCAGAACAATGCCTAAACAGGTTTTGTTTATTTACAATGTGTAAGATTTTTCAATCTCTCCAGGCATCATTCCGTGCCAGTGAACAGTCGCCCTCAAAGTGTTTTCTGACATTCAGAAGRAGCTTTCTGTGTTTCAGTCTGTGCCCAGTGCTTCTGGCCCTGTCAGTGGGCACCACTGGAAAGGGTCTGGCTCTGTTTTTGCACTCTACTTGAAAATATTCATGTGCACGGTTGGCATCCTCACTGAACCTGATCTCCAGGTTAAACTGTCCCAGTACCATCAGCCTTCCTAGATATATCAGCTGTTCCAAACCCTTAACCATCTCTGTGGCCCTTTTTTGAACTCTCTCCAACATATCCATGYCTCATACTGAGGAGCCCAGAACTGGACTCCTGATGTGATTCCCATCTTCACTGCATTCAGTCGCAAATACGTGTTTCTAGGTATTTCTTGCTGAATATCTTTAATCAGTTATCATGAATCTCAAGGTTGAAATGTGCCACTAGAGACATTTCTTCATTAAAAGGGCTGTCAAGCATAAAAACATGGAGAGTGGTGGAATCACCTTTACCAAAGTTGTTTAAAAGACATGTAGACTTGGCACCTAAKGATATGGTTCAGAGGTGGACTTGGCAGCATCAGGTTTATGGTTGAACTCAATGATCTTAAAGTCTTTTCCATCCTAAACAATTCTGATTCTTGCATGTTCAATGTTGGTGTTAAAAAACAACTCTTCTCAAGTTCATATTCTCTGAAGTATGCAGAAAAATGAACATTTTTTCATTCAGGCCATAAGATATGCACTGTATAATATCACAGTCATTGATTCTGTGAAGAAATAAAACCCTTGCAAGTAGATGGCAAGGAAGCTAGAAGTCATTCTGGCAGATTGACGACTCCTGAAGAAATTACTGTTTCCAGAGTTATCCTTTAAAGATGAGAAAATTGCACACATTTATTTCATTTTTTATATCTTGTTGCAACTCTTCATAATATTTAATTTAACTTTTTCTTTGATATAATCTTATTGATTAAGCATCGGCTTTGTTTGAATGACAATGTTTCCATCGAGACTGCAGGGCAGGAAGGCATATTTCTGAAATGCCTCACATCTGACACAAATAACAGGATTTCTCAGAATGGATGCTTTTGTGCAAAGCCACATGGAATAGGCTGGAGACCAGTATACTTACTGGAAAACCTATGGAGATAAAACTCTTTTGTTTAATTGCCGTTAATTATTTACTATGTAGAAAGATGGGGGCAATT
>NW_026624044.1:127045-136296 GCF_030028575.1 Malurus melanocephalus
AAAAAAAAAACCTTCTTTCTTCTCTTTTCAGGGATTTGAGGTTCTTCCTTGTTTATGCTGTTATTGGTGGTTTTATTCCCAGAAAACCTAGTATAAAGAAAAATCCACCATAGGAGAAAAGGGGAGGGGACACATCCTATAATCTASACTTGCAATGCAAATTATCTATCAAAGGCTTGTCCTCAGAAGAGCTATGGAATTAAACAAAACTGGCCTTCAATTCTCCTGGTCATGTCCTTGTTTATTCACCAAAACTGTTGTCTGGTCCAGACACTGTTGCTATGCTTTCTTGTGTTAATTTGCACCTTAGAAAAGTCACAGTGTACTCTGAATAATGTAAGTTTAATAGTTTCACTGTCTCTCAGAAGTTCAAGGTGTTCAGTTGTCTTTCTAGTTATAAATGAATCTCTTTTGGTAACAGAGGAATGGATTGAGAGTAGCCCTGAGGAGGACTTAGGGGTGTTGGCGAATGAGAAGCTGAAGAGCCAACAATAAGTGCTCATAGCCTAGAAAGTGAAATATATCCTGGGCTACATCAAAAATAACAAATCCATGAGATAAAGGCAGATGRTTCTTCCCCTCTGCTGTCATGAAATCCCACTTGAATTACCTCATTCTGCTCTGGCGCCCCAAGACAAGAAAGATGTGAACTGGCTGGAGTGAGTCCAGAGGAGAGCCATGAATGTGATCAGAGACACATATCTGTGAAAGAGAAAACACYCATACTTACTGTAACCTTCTTCTCTTTTAATCCCATCTCTCCAGCATTTATGGGTAATGAAAATTGRTTATTAGTTTGTGGGAAGTTCTCAGTTTTAGGAGACTACAAGTAGATATTATTTTCCCTGTCATTTATTCTAAAATAAAACTCTTTTAACTATCCTTTTATTTTAGTGAAACATAAGTTCATACCTGCATTATAGCAAAAAATTATTTCTTTCTAAGATTTCTAAGCACAAGTTTCATTATTGTCCACACATATTTAAACACACACTATCCTGGTTTTCACTCCACTTTTTCCTCACATGCACTGGATTTGACCAAATACTGTGAGATGGGCTGTGCCAGTGCACTCCCAGAGACAATCACCCTTTCATATCTTTCTCCAAAAAGATGTTGATCCTTGTAATGAAAGAGACTGAAGACTAATAAGCTTTTATTAAAAGATATTTTTAAATTTTCTAATATAGGTAMACGTAATAAGCCTGATAAAACTCTGTACTTTTTGCTTGCTGTGCTTTTATCTAGTCTTATGAGATGTTTTTCTCTCTTTGATAGGTGTAAGGTAGTGGGCTTAGTGATTAGAGGTGTTTCACAATGACATTTGGAGTACACTATAATMAGCAAAATGGTCCTTCTGGTTTGTAGCCTTCCTTTGAAGGCCTGTCACAGCACATGGACATTTTGTCTATTCCATCTTAATACTATTTTCCCTGGCTTTCATCTCTTCTGTAAACCACAAAACATAATAGTAAATGGCTTAACCAAATGGACATAAATGTTACTACCATTATGTTCTCTCTGAGGGCCAAACTATTGCAGCTGGGCTGCTGAAAGAAACACRGTGATGTAACAATGTGAGTAGCTGTATTCACAGAATAGGCAACTGTGAAAAGGATATGGGAAAAAYATGATGACAAGTATCAGGATAATAAGGGGGACAGAATCTGAAAGGTTGGCTGGTAATCTGTTCTGATCAGAGCTGTACCATGCTTCAACTGTCAGCAGCAAAACTTGAACTGAGTAGACTTCAAAGGAAATGAAACCCCACAAAGGACATAAAGAATTATCCAAAGGTTGCAATGTTATTTGTTTTCTGAGGAAGTCTATGTTGAGCAAACATTTTTTTCTTAATAATTAAGCAAGATGCAGCCCAGGAGAAGAAAGATTTACATTACAGAGCAAGAAACAAACCCATGTTTGTAGTGAATACTTGTACTAATACTGTAAACTGTAAATTCACCTTTAAATTATGAGTACCTAGCAATTCCCTTTGAAACTAATCTAATGCTTGTGAAGTAAAAGAGCTATTGTTTGATGCTTTGTTTAACAAGAACATTAATTAAAACCAGTTCAATACTGATATTTTGGATAGCTATATGCACTTGTACTATTACAAAATGATGGGTAAAGTACATGCAATTAAAACACTGTTTTACATTGGAGTTTTTTGTGAGGTAAACTTTTTTCTCACGGAAAAGAACAATAGAATGCTCTTGGTTCTTACTTTCTTACTGGAGGGGTCACATTTTTGTTTTGTTAGTACTGTGTCGTTTGTTTAAGCTCTTTGACAAAAGGTGGCTATGAATGCTTGGCGGAAAGAATAAATAATAATAATTACTATTTATTGATGATTATTATTATTATTGATAATATACTAATAATAATATACAGCACTGTATAATGTCAAAGAACAAACCAAAAAGAATGTTGTTTTCAGCTACAAYTGCAAAGGAAATGCACTTTAATTTGAGACCACTTTCATGAGCATGCTTATGTCATAGGTCTTTCAAAAAGCTGTCTTTGACATTTCAGCAAAAGAAAACAAAATTGGAAAGGTCAGGCAAGGTCTACCAATGCCAGACTTCAAATATGTATAGAAATTGTTGTTGTGTGTACAAACTTTTAACTGCTTTCTAATTCCAATTGAATTCAGTAAATTCAATTTGCTTAAGCTGAATTTCTCCGATCCTACCCCAAAATTGAATTCACAGAGCTGGAGTAAGAAATTGTTGTGTTGGTTTTCTTCTTTTGTCCAACAACTCAGGGTACACTACAAGATGCTTTCCAGAGATATGAGATAATATAAGCCAATTTTTGCCTTTGATTCAGCTGAGAAGTTCTTTTAAGTTTTGGGTTTCTCAACCAGCACCAAAGTTGTTTCTCTATGGTAAAAGACMTTTTGAATTACTGTTTCTTTGTGATAGAACTTCTTCTCTTCATATCTTATAAAAGCTGAAATAGTGATTTATCCAGAGRGGAAGCACATATAGGATATTCTTTAGCCTAAAGATTCAGATCCTCACCTAAAAATAGGGGGGGGCGGGGAAAGTGCTGACTCTCTCTGCAAATTTTATCTGCTGATTCACAAAAATGTGGAAAACTGTTGACATAAGTCATAGAAGTGTCTTGATTTCCCAGTATTCACTTTTTTGTTCTGTCATCAAAAATCCATATGCTCAACATCAATACATGGTTTTGAAGAGAAATGTAATCTTAAAACAGGATGAAGTTTTTTCCAAATTTCTCTGTGGRTTCTGTATACCAAATAAGAGCAACATCATAATTTTTCAGAAATTGTGATATGCAAGATGCCATGTGGAGAGCTAATTATTCATCTCAGCTATTTAACTGAAAGATCACTTATTCATTCAACCTTACTTACCACTAAGAGATATTGGTGAAAATCAGTTGTCCTTACCTATACTCAGTAGTGATCATATTTAACAGTACGATTTTTCGTATGCCTAATAATGTGTTTCATGCTTTGGACTAGTCAGTCATACACAGTCCTTCAACTRTAATAAATTAATCCAGTAAAAATAGTTAATTTATTTAAAATCTGTGCAATTTTGGATTTCAAATACACACTTGGAATTAATTACTCATACACTTATTCATTACACTTAATAATTCAATTTCATATAAGCTTGTATTTTTATTACACTTATTATCAGATTTATGGTATGACAAAGTTCTTTCACAGGGTTAGTGTCTTACATTTCTAATCTAGTTCAAACATTCAGCATACCCTGATATGTGATAGCTGATGTCCATCTTCAATACAACTATTTTAAATATATAAAACCATCTGAATATTTAAAAATTATAAGACAAGTTTTGTGAATTAGATCAGTTGTATATATAGCCTTGTACATGGGCATTTTTAAATATGTTTTTAAGGTATGAAATATCCTTAAGTAAGTCAAAACAATTCCAGAGAAATAATCAGACAAGATATACACTTAAGTATTCATTCTTTCCTTCTGTTATTTCTTCTTTTTTCTGATTTTTAATTATCATATCTATAGTTTTAGATGACACACTGAATGATATATTAATTAATATACTTCACATGAATATTGTAATTTAGGAGTTCTTGATTTAAAATCCATATATCCCTTCTGAATTTTTGGGTCTAAAGTGGCCAGTGGTCAATAGATGGTTAGTTAAATGCATTTCAGAGCTGCCTTTGGAACTTGAAATAGAATTCTGCTATGAAAAACCAACTTATAGGATTTCTTTTTAGTTTTGTGCATGGGAATTCCAGAAATTCTGTTACCATTGGCGAAAAATGGCAATAGCAAAAGACAAAAGCATATTGGCTGAGTAATACAGGGTAAAAAAGCTGTGTATGAATAGGTGGTCTTTCAAGAGTTACATTACCTCTAAAATATTAGTAAATTTGTCATTGCTTTGCTTAGTGCCTCTTTCAGGATGGAGCTGGGAATGGCTGTAGCAGATAAACTTTTGAGCTGASTGTGAACTTTGCCTTATAAGCTTTTGGCTTTTAAAGATGAAACAGGTCTTCTTGTCCATACTTACCTGGTCTCTCTGAAGTGAATGAAAAAAATTTGTTCCTTCTCATGGCACTTATCCCTGYATCCACCGAATGCAATGGTGATTATCATTGACTTTGTTACCATACAGATTCAATTCCCCTGATCTACAGAAATCTAAGAGTGTCCCCAGCCATGCCATTTTGCACAAATTAATCCAGCCTCTGATCCCCAGTTTCATTTCACCTTTGAACCCCCAAACGTTTTTTCAGTTATGGGCTATCATACCATATCACTTACATCAACTTTCTTACCATGAATTTCCTTCCAAACCTCTGCACTAAAGTTCACTTGATCTATCCTCTGCTCTCTCCATCTAAACCAATTTTATCTACATGTTCTCTGTGTTTAAGAAGTCTCACATGTGGCACTCAGTCGTCTAGTCTACATTTATGAAAGCTCTCAAATGATTATGGTAGCAAATATTCTAGATTCAATTAAAAGCAAACTATTAAAAACATTCTTCTTGATTATAGGCRTGTTAATATATTTATGTGTACTATTTAAAGAAGTGCAAGCTACTTACTGCTCATAATAGTTGCATTTATTGTGGTGGTTCTGACTCTAAATATAAGATACACTACTACTGAAATGAACAGGAAATGTCACAAGTAGGAAACACTGAGTTTTTAACATCCTCTTCTCTAGCTGGGAAAAAAGCCTGATAACAGGCCGGAGCAAATTCTGTGAATCCTAACAAGTAGCTATTCAATACAGACAATTGCTGTTGAAGTMGCCAAGCAAGTTTTGTATTCTTAAAGACTTCAATATCACACCTCTGAGTATGCCTTTATTTCTTAACATTTCTTTTGGTGAGGTTATACCACTGGCTTTAAGTGTCTTTATTGTATTCAACATATTCAAACTGTAAGCAGTAAGAACTGGAAAAAAAAAAAAAAGAGATGCCTCATTTATATACATCAGTCAAAAGATTATTTCTTGCTATCTCTCTTAATGATGTCCATTAACTAAATCTTTCATAAAAGTAATTWGGATTCCATGGAGCCTAACAAAGTTGGTCTATGTTTGTCCACCTTAGGGACTAAGAACTAACAGTAAGGGTTCCTCACAGTGACAAGAAGAAGAGGAGAAAAAACTCATAATTTTTTTGGTTCACAAGATTGCTCAGTAGAAAACAGTCACTATCTGTAGCTAAAGACATGTACAAAATCACTTGTACATTTTAAAGCAATCAGGTAAAAACCATCTCTTTTTCTTTACAATGTCCAAAAATGGAAAGAGGCATCCTGTGAAACTTGTGAAAGGGATTCCCACGATGAGATTTGTCAGAAGCCATGTGTCAAGATACTTAGTCTACACTTCTGAAATGTTCACTAAAAAGACATTAAATGCTTAAGTTGTCCAGTAGTAACTTCAGCATTTGTGCCACTGCTGGTACTTCTCTCTGCATTCAGTTTTACCTTAGTCATTGTATTAAAATGGGTGAAGTTAAGTAAATTAAGTAGCAACTGTTCTTCATTTCCTTTTATTAAATGTGTGCAAAAGTTTGTCTCTATAGAATATTGTGATCATAAATTAATTACTACCTGTGAGAAGATGGGATACAGGTTTAAGCACCATTAAAAACTAAAAAAAAAGTTTAATGAAATGTTTAATGTATTTAATGAAATTCTCATTATTCTTGGGTTTACCATACTATTTCAGTATTGTCTGTCCTGAATTTCTCCTCCTTAAAAAGGAATGTGTATTTTGTAAAAAAGAAAAAAAAGTCATGCTTTTCTTAAAAATATTTTGTTAAAAATTACTCCAATCAAATATTATGCCATCGCTTTCTATGTCATCTCATGGTAGTTTGCAGGATTAAAACATATGCAAAACCTGGAATAATCCCCCAACCAGATTCTGGTGTTTTGATTTTGTCTTCTCTCATGAATGCAAAATCTCACTGACATTAGTGAGGATTACATTGAGATTAATAAAATGGTGAGGATTACATTGAGATTAATCAAATGGTTTGCTCCTTTTGTTCCACTAACAAACCTCAGAACCCTCAGTCATGGAGAAAATCCAAGGAGCTGTTATTCTGCAAACCACAGTCTGATATTCCTGAACTCCAGTAATTCAAGAAAATAAAGTTCATCCCTATCAACGATCCTGTACAAAAGAACATATGCAATAAGTTGAGTTGGAGTCTAAGATTTTTTTCCTTCCTTTTCCCATTGATTGCTCATTGGTCCAAAAAAGGTTCATTTCRGTTTGTGGTTTTCTCACCTGCTCACACTGTGCTCAGTTATTGAAAAAACTATAAAGATAGAAGATACTTCCTAACAGGTAACTGGTTAATCTATGCCATTCAACCTTTAAGAAGAAATGCTAATTACAAAAATTACTTCAGATAATGGAAAAAAATTCCACTGATTGTCAAAGAGGTGCAATCTATTTGAGTTGTAGGCAATCCATGCATAGTAGGGCCATGATGGCAGTGCAAGGTGCTGTCACTGTACTGCATCAACATCCATCACACAAAGTTATTATATATGCATCTATCATTTGGTGTATTAGAAATAAAGCCATTGTAATAGAATTTTGTCATAAGATCAATAAGTTAGAAAATAAATTTCTTGGTTTCACCTCAGCGTTTACAGTGTTTGATAGCAGGACACCCCTGTCTTTTGACAATCTTCTGCAGTGGTGGCAATATCTCTTAATTTGAGATCAAGTACAGTATATATCCTTTAGGTTTTTTATTATTTATAGATTTTTGCATTAAAGTTACTATGAAAAGGTTCAATGAAACACAAGGTACAATGAAACACTATTTGTTTCAGTCTTTTTTTATTGCAAACCTGGCTGGTCACATATTTGCATTAAATTGTTTCGTGCTCTGTCTTATCTCTACTGCCCTAGAAATGTAATAGCACACAAACCCAAGAGCCTGTATTTATTAAATGTATACCAAGTCTGCTGCCTGTCTTCAGCTGATACAATGAATGAGTGTAGGAGTTACTGACATGACAAGTTTTTTTTTTATTTAATTTAGCCAAGCATCAATATTACTTCTTTGCCTACTAAACTATTCTTGTTGATCACTGACATAAATGAGAGAGAACTTTATATCTGTGAATACTTGCCATGGCCAAAGCTGTCACATAAATCCTATGGATTTTAGGCTGTTTGGGTGGATTTCATTCCCTTCATTCTGCTTTTTGTTTTTTTTTCAATTGTATAAAACAATTACATACACTCATGTTTAGAAATGAAGGACATAACTATAAATTAAAAGGCATTTGGTTGTTTTTTTTTTATCACAATATCAGTTTTCAAATGTCAAYGTTAGCATTAATTTCTATTGTTTACTGATAAAACAAGTGACAAGATGCTAAATTTCATCTCTAGTTGGGAAAACTCCAGCAACTGGTGCAYGCTTGGTTTGTCTTCATCCTGGAAAAGAGATGATAGAAAATTCAGTAATATGACATWGCTTGGTGTTGTCAGCAAACTTGATGAGGTTGCACTCAATCCCACTGTCCATGTCACCAGCAAAGATGTTAAATAGCTCTRGGCCCAACAGAGACTTCTGAGAAATGCCACTCATCACTGCTCTCCCCATGACTCTCAGTAGGCAACAGTTTTRTGTATCCTTTCCTTTTGTCTTGAAAACGTATAGAAAACAATCATAGTAAAAAAAAATTTATGTGTCCTTAGATACTCATCTTGAAATGGTTGTAGGTAGTTCCTTTCATAACTTATAATTAAGTTATAGGATTAATAATTCATTCTTAAATATGAATTTTGAACTCCAGAATTGGAGTAGAGGAACCTCTAAGAGTTAARAAATTTTATTCTTATTTATGTTTTTAAATACATTTACTGTGACCAAAGTCGATACAGATGAAAGGAAGGAAACCCCACAATACATAAATAAATTACTACAAATATAGAAACCAAACAAAAGCTGAGATGAATCATTGCTCTTCATTGGAATAATTGTTACTATGCTGATTTATGCTAATTAAAGAGTTATTCATATACTGGGTAAAATTATGTGATCACTGTTTGCTGGGCATTGCTTTCAGTATCAATTAGTCTTATTTCATTGAACATTGAGTAGGTTTCTACCTGCTCCTTACAAGGTAACTGTCAAAATGTTTCAAAAGTGTTAATGAGGTAAAGATTACCAAACAATATTCYAAAAAGCCTAATTTCTCATCTTTTTCATGGAACACTCCCAGAATAGAGAGGATTTATTTTATGGATGTTTCATCCCTTTTGTGATAGTGTTACTACAGGCTTAAGGTAAAAGTCCTTTCCTATTCATGGAAGTTTGTTYAGTTGCAGCCAATGAAATTGCTAATGTCAGCAACATAGATGGAAAATAACAGGAATGAAAACTGAGCAACACATTATGGCTAGTAGCTGTAACATTTATTGTACCAAAATCGTTTCTATATTGACCCAAAAGAGCATTTCTGTTCCATTTATAAATTCTGAGAAAATAGTACAAGCCTTGTTAATTCAAATCAATAAGAYATTTCTGGTCTCATATGTACTTCAAGTATGTGTTTGACACTAAAACTGAGAAGATAACTAGTTGGGGTGGGTTTTTTTCAGCTGGAAAATGTGACTCTACCAATCAAAAATAATGCAAATGGCTTTTAGAAATGGATACTACAAGGGAAAACATCACTTGTGCAATCCTATGGAGTGTCTTCCTTGCTTTACCCAGTTAAC
>NW_026624044.1:136306-166974 GCF_030028575.1 Malurus melanocephalus
AAAAGGAATATTTCATGGGATCTTAAAGTCAGTAATCTGTTTTCAAGTGGATATCAGTATATATACTGCCAGAATAAAATATTAATGAAACTGATGGTCATGAATACACTGTGTAATGTAACACAGTGTGGGAAATCCCCTAACCAGCTCTCAGCCAGCCTAAATCTCTATCTGAAGTGACACACTGTCATAGAGAGATGCTAGCTCAGATCCTGAAACAGCATTGAAGTGTCAGCCTTATACAGCACCATAAGAAATTATCTCAAAGATAGGAGGAATTGGCTTGCTGCAGCTCTGCTAAAATGCCTAAACTCATTATAGCTCTACAGCTAACTCTTTCTGTGATATACTGGGAAAACTCTGCACCAYTTGCAGCACAGACAGCTCTAAGATTTTTCCATAAGGCCAGCACACATCAGGAAAAAAATTATGTCATTCCAAAGAACAGTACTCCTATTTCACAATCCAGTACAACTGCTTAACAGCGTGGTAAGACAGGTAGTAGTACATGGTGGCAACATATAAAGTTGCTGAAAAAAATKACCTCATAACCTGCAGTTTTTAGTCTCTTGATAATGCTTAAGCTTAGAAAAAATAAACTAATCACATAATTGCTCTCACATTATACAGTTGTTCCCACATAAAGTAGTTGGCACTCAACTAACTAATCAGGTGTGATTACAACTGTAGTATTTGTGAACACTTAAAAAAAAAGAAATCTTCCTATAAATCTTTGGAAATGAAATGCAATATGACTGTAGCAAGGAAAATAGCATGTAATAAACATTCATGACAAGCAACAAGTCTGAAAGCTAATGTTTGGATTTCTGGATAGAGTGGTGTAAATGGATTATTTAAAATTCAGTGCTCAGRCCAAATTAAAGAGCTGTAAAATAAAGAAAGTGGCCAGGAGAACTGAAATAGATATATATCAGGGTCTGGACCGTAAAGAAGCAGAGAGAAATGCAAAAATTGATACTTAAAACATCTCCTCCTACTCAMTATGAAAGAGTGCCTAAATTTTGGACTCCTTTTTCTCGGTTTTGGATAGTTTTTGCTCAAGTGTAAGTGAACCTGAAAATGAAAAGTATTTARGTAAACAAAAAGCTGACATTTTTGTAAGATAAATAAAATGGAGTTTCTACAGAATTTTGGAAATAGAATACATCAGCATATTTTGAAGTCCTGAACTCCACTATTGCTAATATTTTCTCTGGGATGATTAACTGAATTCCAATCAGGTGTAGTGATAGTTTCCATCATTCCATGCAATACAATTTTTCTAATAACAATACACAGTTCGAAACACTACTGCTAGTCCTAACACCTACTCTGTAGAATTACCAGTGGTATACTAACAGCCTTATCTCTGTGTCTTTGGACATTTCATGCCTTTACTCACAGAAATTGTAGGCTACTAGTACAAAAAATCTGTTTAACCAAAGAACACAAGTGTGGAAATTTACACCTGACTAGTTTCCCTGGAGACTCTCATAGCCCCCATATTCAAATGCTATTTGACCTTGAGGTGTATAAGTTAACCAAGGTTTATTTCAACCATATTGCTAAACAGGTAGTGTTTCCTAGAAGAATGGATTTTAGCCATCATAGTTTTTTAATATGTGGTGCACATTTATTTTATTTAGACATTTGCATAAATTGTAGCAAAATGACCACCTTGTTTCAGAAGGAACTTAAAAACACTCCTACATTTAGCTGCCTGCATAGTTCTTGTTAATRTCTATCCAACATACCTGTGCTAAGGTTCATTCAGCATCAAAATATGAAGATCTTTCTAATAGGTACCTAGGTACATGCAAACATTCAAAGTACCAAGTGAATTCAGGCAAAAAATAACAAAAGAAAATAAGAAAAGCARAAGTAAAATCTGAGCTGTCATGACTTTTAGAAATTTTATTTTCATTACTATTATGCAAAAACAAACAACAAAAAAAGATACTTCCAGTGTATTTAATATTTTAATAGAAAGGAATATGACACAGTCATAAGGAGTATGGTTTCTAATTTTAATGTGAACAGTTTGCCTTGTATATAGATCGCTAGGCATGGCTATAAAAAATAAATTAGATTTGTCTAAAATATTAATAATATTTTTGTCTTTGTATACTATTATAAATATTTTAATAATATTTATATTGTCCTGCCTAATCRTCACAAAAGCAGGCTACTAAAAATTTATTTTTGGGGGGATGTGTTTAATTTTTTACAAAATGATATTATATAGAAAAAGGAAACAAAGTAAACCATGAAAAGTAAGAACACAAAAGATACAGTATGATGCTTTTTTAATTTTTTTTTAAAAAAGGAAATTTACAGACTTCCACACAACAAAGACCAGAATCTAAGGCAGAAAAAAATTAGTAAGTTTTACTAAAAGCTGTGAAGATCCAGAGTTTACAGAGCTGAAAATCAGTACAGTATTATTTAAAAATAAAATACAGTAATACTAATCTCCAGATTTAGATTATTTTCAGTTTTATATAAATGTACATAATGTATAGCATAACCAATATTAATTGCAGCAACAGCCATAATTTTTTTCCTCTCAATGACTTATAAAATATCACTACTGTATGATGTAATAAGCCTAAGTATTGGATAAGAAAAGGAGATTTAATGTACTTCCTGGTAAAAAATAGTGATTGGTTTACACAATTCCGTGTCTGATCTATAAGAGGAAAGTTTGTTGTCTTTTAGTTTTTTATTTACCTCACAGGTAAGCAAACACTACAAAACAAAATATAAGAATGATTTCTTTTTTCAGAGAGGAAAAAAAATATCAAGACATCGTATTGTCAATCTCATCTTCATTGAAATAGAGTGCTATAAATAAATTAATTARATAAAATAAATTGTAATTTTTAATCCAAAATCACTTTATATTTTTTCAAATATAATGCCTAAATTTCAGTTTGCTAATAGTGGGGATGAATTGGTTCTGTTTAAATGAATTATCCCATTTTGWGTCCTAATTACCCCTGTGAAAAGATTGTAATAAAATGTAAGGATGGAATCAATCTACTGGAATTCAACCAGAAGGCTGATTTGGAGCCTAGGTAATAACTAACCTCCAAGCTTCCTCTTTCAAGTAATTTCATAATGGATTCATAGTTATCACACTAAAAAAAATATTTTAAAACGTCGTTGGTGTCTGTTAGATTACATGTAGTTTGTAAAGCAGGGGTCTGCTTTTTAACAAATTCAGGTTGCTAGAAAATGTTTAATTAAATTAAGCTATTTTAAACATTTCATAGCTATTCATGTTTCTTTACAGGGAAAGGGGTTTTCTAAAGTGCTTCTGTGATAAATGTTTGCTCTGGGATTGCCATTCTACGGAAAACTCCAACTCCCACAGACATAGAGGCAAAGTTTGCCAAAATGAGTTCATTCATGTTCATTTTTTCAAATTAATTCAAACAACTTATGTTTCTGAAGCTGCCTTAGAAAACCACAGGGAAAAATATATAGAGTGGGTAACTTCTGAAGAGGGAAGGAGGCAGTTTATTATCTAGTGAAATTTCCTGTGTAGCAGGACCAGCAGTCTTTCCAGAATCTGTACTTTTCCAAGGCCAGCACACACTTATTTTTCTAGGGAAGAGGCAAAAACTGATCACTAATCCTTCTCCCTCCTGCTATGTGCTTGTCAGTTTGGAAAACCCTTCAGACTTTTGCCACCTGAATCTCACCTATTCTAAGCAGKTCTATTCATAGCCCCTTGGTCAGACCCACAGCTTCAGTCCCTCTTAGAATAAAAAGAGCAGTTTTAGCAAACTAAAATAAAGTTTGCATTTCTGGATGAGTATTCCAGTGAGAAGGCTATTATGTAAAAACCAGATCTCTGTCTCTACCCAAAAAGAGGCTCGACAGCTCCTCTATCTGAAACATAGATCTTGATCATKGTGACTTGATCATGTGTTTATTTAAAGATTGATTCTACTCTGGCTGAATTTCCAGAACTCATCTCCAGCTTAGATAGACAAGATCTTAGCCCAGCTCTTGCTAGGTGTCACTGTTTTCCAGGCTGGAGTGTTTCACCATGTAAATACAATTTAATTTATTTGCATCTAAATGCATGACTTCCCTTTCTGCTATATTGAACCAGATATTGTTTGATTATGTTCAGCTTGTCAAATGAACCAAATAACTTTGTAGAGTATTATATCCTCTTTATTATTTACTGCTCTCTCAATTTTCAAACCGTTTACAAATTTCATCAGTAATGATTTTATGATTTCTTTTTGGTCATTGATGAAAGTACTTCACAGCACGAAGTCAAGAGCTGAACTGAATAAGATCTTACAGAACAGAAAAGCTTCATTATTTTTAATTTTGAAGGTTTTTTCAAAGACAGTRATGCAGAATATATGTTTTCCCTTGCATGAATTTATTAAAAATAAATAAATAAATGCTTTTTATCTGTATTTACATTAAATGAATGAAATTAGGAAATTGTAACARAAAAGTGAATGTAAATATTTCTTTTATTTAATTATTGCCAGATATTTGTAGTTCTTCACATAGTGCATCATTTAAGCTTTCCATAGTTTGTCTTTATTTAAAAGTAGAAACCATGCAGCCATGGAAAAAAAAAAGAAAAAAAAAAAGATAATTTAAAAGTATGATTTTTAGTTGCTTAAGAACTAAGTATCTCACTTTTGATCGTATCTTATTTTTAAATAAAGGGATTTGAGTTTATAGAGATGTTTTGAATAGTATTTCACCATTCACTTGTATTACACATACTGTCAACCTGAAAAAAGACAATTACAATATAAAAATCTCAAGTGCCTCTTTTTCAACAGCAAAATAGAAAATGTAAAAATTACATATTCTATGTACAATCCAGAAGGTAATTGCAACTTGTCTCTACTTTAGTGAACCAGATTTTATTTAGAAAAACAGATACTTCCCTCCTCCACAATTGGGAGTTCATGGGTAAGCAGCTAACTGTGAAAAAGAATGAAATGCTAAAAATATTTCCTCAGAATCATAATAAGTTAATTAAATGACAATTTATGTTGCAACTATATCACTTGCTTATTTCTAATAATTTCAATGAATAGATCTCAAAAGTTAAGATGCCAGATTCAGGTGACTGAGATATGGCCTTAGACATAGCTGGATAGGGAATGAAACAGAAAAAAAAAAAAAAAAAAAAAAAAAAAAAAAAAAAAAAAAAACCCAAAAAAAAAACAAAAAAAAAAACAAAAAACCCACATGTATTTTGTCAGAGAACTAATTAATTTTTTTTAAATGTAATCAAGTGCATAATCAAGTACGTTCAAGCACATATAAAGCTATGAAAAAGTGATGACAATCCTGACACTTTCAACACATGCAAACCATTTCTAAATTAGCAAAAATAAAACCATAGAATTTCACGACCAGATGGATAATTAAGGGAAATAAATAGATCTCTGTACATTTTCCCTTCTATACAACCTTCTGTAGTTGGCAGGAATCAGTTTCATTTCCTACCCAGGTATACTGCCATGTTTCAGTCACCTGAATACTTACACATTGACAAAGGATGACAGAAATAGCTCCTTTAATTCCTTTTTTAGACTCCCAAATCCACAGATTTATAAAACCAGGAATGTCAGTTCCTCCAGTATATTTATGCTAAAATTTCTAATTATGTTGTTACATGAATAAGCTTTCAACTTGGAGAGCAATCTSTACCACAACTTAGTCATCTAATGAGAACATGGAAACCCTTAACAAAATTTAAGGCATGTTTGATAACACCTGTTTAAAAGGAGCCTTCCTAGTCATCTGAAGTTTCATTTGAGGTTTCCTCTGTACTAGACTGCCAGGGATCTAAGACAAAGTGCCTTAAATAAAGTGAGCCAAACACCTTTCTAAACTAATTCATTCAGGATAGCCTGTCAATATTCCTAAATTTAATCAGATAACAGTTCTTTGTACAGAAATGGTTGTGCTTTAAAAGGTACAACATTCTTTTCACTTGCAGTCTCGAAATTGCTCTGCAAATGCCAATTCAACACTAATGCTCATGGTATTTAKCTGGGAATTGCTGAGATGCCAGCAGCTCCCTCAGTCTTGTTTGAACATTTGAACTATTTGATAAGTAATTAAGGTTTGTCTCAATAGTCTGGAGCTTTAGTTAAACCATAAAGTCAGTGTCGAGGAAATGGTTTTCTCCCCCAGTTCAACCTCATCTCACTTTCTCTCTCTATCCATATAGTCAGTGATCTCACCTCTGCAAAGCGCCTCACTGACATCTGACTTACTGCATGTGTACAGGAGATGCCAGTGAAAAATTCCTGCTAATGAAGGCAGAGAATGAAACCAGACTACAGCTCATTGTGAAACATCCCAGGCAGGCAGAATTCAGCAGTTGTGCCTGCAGATTGGTTTGATTTATACACAGGAAATCTGAGGCATTCAGAATGTGTTTGGTTTRCTGCATGTGGAAGCTTCTACAATGATTACATAACATGATTTGCAGACTAGAAGTTTCTTTCTTTTCATTGAGAAAAATTTTGAATGAGAAAAGCTCTATTTGGTTATTTAAATAAAATCAAAGTTTAATCATGTGTGAGGCTGCAGGCTGTCATTATTGAACCTTAAAATTATGAACTGTGTCCATGGCACATGCACGTGTTTAAATGCTGACTGTTGCCACCAAAACTGTGAGAAAAACAAAAACCCTAAACAAAAAACATAAACAAAACCAACATTTTACTATTAGAGAGTTAAGGCRTTACTTTATTCTGGCCAGGATGTTGCTCTGGGCAGGATGTCCAACAGAAATAATTTCATCCACACATAGCCTGGGTGTGCAGAGAAAATTGTTCCATGACACATGGATTTTACTAGATTTTKCCCAAATTTTATACAGTCAAAACCTGTAGAAATCCATTTCTTTAATGTTCATTGGTTCCACATTACGTAGTTCTTAGTATCTGGTTTCCTATTGGACCGGGATTTGTTCGCCTCTGATGCTAACTAGGTMRYCCTTCTTATCTCTCTTTTCTCAGGCCAGGTGTCTCTGACCACGCCAGGGGTGTCCTTTGGAGCTGATGTTTTATCAATGGCCATTGTTGGTCCTTATATTTTGGGCTGCTCCCAGTCTGTTGAGATGTGGAGTTCATCAGAACCCATCTAGGGGAACAATACCCTGGAAAGAAACTCCGAATCCCTTTTCCTGGGGCAAAGGTGAACAAAACCCGTGGATTAAAAAAAAAAATTAAACTGATATATTTTCCAACAAGGTGATGGCAGAGDCAATGCTGAAAGCTCAACAAAAGGGCTAAACACCAAATAAAGAAAAGAAGAATGCATAACTCTTACTGGATCCAAAAGGACCATTGAATTAACATCCAAAACAAATGTAATAAATAATTAAAAAAAAAAAAAAAAAAAAAAAAAACAAAACAAACCAAAAGCCAAACCCAAAACAAAACAGCAAGAAGACACTAGAGTTCATTAGAGTCCAATGAACTACATTATGGTGAGTTATAATAGCAATTTCTTAAGGAGAGCAAAGATTGTTGGTGGAAAGAGAAATTTGTTTGAGTTTTGGCAGAAATTAAGGGATTTTTGAGACCTGAGTCTTTTTTATGAGTTAAACTACATTCCCCCACTCCACCTCTTTTTATGAGTACAAGCTCTGTGAAACTAAGGAAATTCATAAACTCAGGCAGTTCATAAACTCAACAAGGTTTTACCATAAAAAAAACACTGAATGATGACTAATAAGTATTAGCATATACTGGTTGATGTTAGTGGATCCCATAACATAGCACTAATGTAAGACTTTATTAGGACAGGGTTTCACTTGGAAAAAAAACACATTAAAAGTCTAGGAAAATGGCAAGGAAATCCTTCCAAAGTTCTTTCATCTAGGCATAGAAGTTCCAGCGATGCTTCAGCCAWAAAAGCTGAAAAATTCTCTATCCAAATGTGTTTTAGAAGACAGAATATGGTATTCTGCCTCAATTTTGTGGCCAAAACTGCTATCGACCTATTTATGAGCTATGGCAATGACCTGCAGTGATCATGTGCTCGGCTTCCTGACTCTTGATGTTTCAGCTGAGACTTTCACTAACTCCAGATTGTGCTTTTGCTGTCCTTTTGGACAGTACCCATAGGTTAGACTTCCGCAGGCAATTTCAGCTTGCAAATTCCAGGGCCTTCCTTTCCCTGCTGAGCATTTGTCACCTCAGTTTTTTCATCTTTTCTTCCAATCATCCCAGACAACCAGGTCTCCATTGTCCTGCTCAGTAAATTCTCTGTMTGCCTCCAAAAGCTCATTTCATTACAGGTGATGTCAAAATAAAAGGTGGTAATTCTCCATTCCTTTGAACTACCACAGGATTTTTTTAAACTCAAGTTTGTTATACATCTGTATTATGTTACTGTCAAATGTATCTATAATATCTAAAATAATATAAAAAAGATGAAATTAATGTCTCTCTCACTGAGACTGTGTACTCTGTATGAAATTCAAGACTGCAGCAATTTGGTATACTAGTTATAAATCCCGGAAAAGCGTGGTTTATGATGAAAACTTTGACAAACCTAACAGTAATTCCACAAACATATCACAAGCATAAGAAAAATTAATGTTTTTCCAGTACCAAAATGTGTTACTGCACTTGTAAATTCACCCACWCAATCCATGTTGGGAAGTAATATAATAAATTATAAAAAAAAAAAAAATATTACATGTTGAAAATGTTAGAGCTTATGTTCATATTATTAATATTTTATGCTAATAAAGGTAAATTTATATAAAGACAGAGGGAACAATAAAACATTAAAATTTTTAACTTAGGTGATTTTTATAATTAATTAGAGCAGAAATAATTTTTAATTAATTACATCCGAAAGGGTTAACCCTTCTTGAAAATTAATAACACTGCGAAAATTACAAAAAAAACAAACAAACAAAAAAAACCAAACACAAAAACAAGAAAAAAAAAAACAACCTACCACAGCCTTAATTACTCTTAATTCCATATATAAGAAAACCATTAACTTCCCAGTTTAAGAAAATAAGCAGTATGAGATCAGTAAGACTGTGCACAAGCCCTCTGCTGAAGATTGAAGTAATCCAATGGATTGCCAAAACTTTGAATTGTCMTCTCTGTTAAAAATAATTTTCCTTCTTAAAGTCAAACATGAAAGCATGCAGTGTAGTTGTCATCCCAATTTTTTTCCTTCTTAATGTTTTAGTCCATGAAGTTGCAAAATTAATCTTTCGATTCAGTTTGTAACTCTTTTTTGCCCTGTAGCAAAACTATGTTTTCTCSAGCACTATTTGCTGAGGCAATTTCCTAAAAGAGAAACAGATTTATACAAGAGTTAAGGATGCATATTTGGAATTTTTTTTCTGTGTTTTCCCAGTGAGCTTTACCTCCTCCAAGTTAAAGCAGTTGCTCTATTTKAAATCTGAAATTCCCATTGCTGATTTTATTTTTTCTTCCCTATTGAGTATATGGCACATTTACATAGATTTGCAAGTCTGGAGACATCTTCCAACACATTTGTATTGAAGCAGTTAAGTAGGCAAAAGAGAGACAAATARRTTTGTTTATCATCCCCAAATAAAAKATTACAATTACRTTACTAMAAATTCTCCCGTGGATGGGAACAGGATGAGGCCATATTTTTCTGCACTAAAGGTTTTGTTTAGTGGCTACTGTGATGTGCTTATCTGTTGTTTATCCCAAGAATTGTCACTAACATAAAGTCTCTAATTTTGTGTCTGCAGACCAAGTCCAACAGATCTTTTGACTGCAACTGCTCTCCTGTCCCTTCTGCCAATTCTTTTCTTTCAAGTGAAAACATCAAAAGTGACTGAGGGACTGAAGGTTTATTATCTCTCACACCACCATGTGTCTGAAATACTAAAATAATATACAAGGTCAGAGTAAGATTTTACACAGAGACATTCTTTCCAATCAGTTGGCCAGAAAGGTTTGAAGACGAGAAGAAAGGAAGCTCCTGGTTCCTGAAGAAAAAATATTTTACTCCAGAACTAACAGACCAACATCTTCTAGGGCCTGTTTGGTTTAGGTGCTCTTCACCAAGTGCCCTTGCAAAAAGTTTTCTGCCTTCTGTCACCTCAGAGGTTTCTTCATGGATGAATTAATTCCCTGCCATAGGAKTGTCCCTGGCAAATTGCAGGGTCTTTCCGCGTGCATTTGTGCTGCTACGTATCCACCACCCAGTTCCCCAAGCCTTATCATGATCAAAAGATTTCAGAGACAGAACTATTTCCTTCTGTCTCCAAAGAACCCCTACCAACCCAAAATGAAGCAGTTTTTTCAAGAAAAACAAGAAGCCTTTCTCCTTCCTGGCCCATGTCCAATTTTGTAACAACATATATTGGACTTAGAAACCAAACTGGAACCAGGCGCATTAAATATTTCTACCATCTGTCACAAAGCAGTTGCAAGTGATTTGCATATCTTGAACTGCCATGTCAGTAATAAATGCCTTCAGTTGTATTGGTAAAATAGAAAAAAATCTCCATATATGATGGGATGAGTGTCATCTTTCTTTTCTAACTTTTTATAGACTTTTATAGACTCATAAGTAAATATTTGAATTCAATAGTACACTGCTAGAAAAAGAAAWCACCTGAGCATTAACAAGCTGTGTTTCAGATATTTGAGTTATCAAATTTAGAGGTATTTTGTTTAATTCAGTGGATAGGATTAAATTAATTATCATTGCCACAGATGAAAGAGAAAGAAAGAAAAGTGGAGTTCAAAGTATGTCTTCAGTGCAAACCAACATAATTAATAGGACATGACCGGTTTGCATGGTAACTATGTTAGATCAGGGCCCTGTTCAAAATTTTATATTTACAGATAGGAAGCAAAAGTTGTAAGACTGCTTCTCCCAGAAGAGAAAAACAAACAAGAAGAAAATGAACTGATATCCTGATTTCTGCACTAGGGAATTCATACAGATGGGTTAGTTTTCCCACTGAATAAGTGGTATATAGTCAGCGATGTATTCTTTCTGTCACCACCTAAATGATTTCTGGATAGTTCACTGTATCTTCAGCTACAATCTTGCTTTGGCATGCATTGAATCATATTAATACCTGAATGAAATATATTGCAGGAATCAATACTACGTTTTCCACAGCTTACAGGAATATTTGAAATGTTTGGTATAATATGCACATATGTTCCACTTTTTTAACTTTTTACATCTTACTTAGCAAATACAGACATGATAATTTTTCAAAAAGTGCAAAATGTCTATCAAAAGAACTATGTTTCTAAATTAAAACTTACCTCAAGTGTTTCCAATTAGAAGCAATTCTGCCCACCTCTTGACATACAAATTCYAATTTTTACCAACTTCCTTAGATCATGTTAACATTTGTCACGAATAAAAGCGTAACCATATTGAAARTCTCAAAATTGAATTATTCCTTTGTTAGGGGAATATATGTCCCCTGCTTTCAGACATATCAAAAACTTTTAGAAGTTTCTACTTTTCTTTTACACACGGCTAAGAGAAGTATCCATCCTTATTCACAGAGATAATGATTAACTCTACATCTTGACCTCAATCATTCAGAAATCTTYCAGTAATAGAGGTAAAATATGGATGTGAGACTTTGTCAAACAGAAACACAAATCACCTTTATGAAAAGAAGAAGTTAAAATAAAAACATAAATGGCAGTTTCCATTAAATACTATATCTTATAGATATGTTGTGAGCTTAGTCTTTTGGCTTTTCTGAGACATTTGTAATTATTCCTTATTTTTTCTTAGTATCTGTTGCTAAATACTGAAAAATGAATGAAAACAAGAAGAAAAAAGGATTACACTGTCCTTTAGAACAGTCCAGGGTTGTCAGTGACTTGATAGATATGTAACAACAAGAATAGCATCAATTGTCTAGGAACTTTATCTATACAATAAAATATGTACTGCCTACAGTAGCCATCATTGTACAGACAGGACATGCAGATGTGATATATTTTCAAGCTATAATCTCTAATTTTTGCTAAATGATCATATTTTAAAGTATCTTTTTAATGCCATGAGAGAAGGAATTACTTCAATTATTTATTGTGCATTACTTTAATGTGAATTCTTTAAGTATATTTGATTTTTTTTTTCTGTAAAGTACATGTATTATGCAACCTTCCAGACAGAGTTTTTGTTGATTTTGCTTATTTTGCATTTATGGAATTCAAAGATTTAAGGTAAACTGAACAAAAATATGACAGGGATCTTGCTTTTCCTGTGGATGCAGTAGAATCCCTCTCTTCTCACACAGAGTTGAGTGAGACGTGCTGTGGAATTTATTTTTTAATCCCCAAGAACTATTCCTAGTGGATTTAGACATGTCTGTGCTCTTAAACTCTTWAAAAATATATGAACTCCAGAATGTACTGTCTCCTCAGCTCTCAATTTTCTCTGTATCTTCACTTTGAATTCAACTACAAATGAACTRCAAKGAAAYAATAGAATCACAAAATCACAGAATGGCCTGGGCTGGAAGGAACCTTAAAGATCATCTCATYCCAACCCCATTGCTATCAGCAGGGACATCTATGACTAGAGCAGGTTCCTCAAAGCCCCATCCAACCTGACTTCAGAAAMTTTGAGGTTTGGGGCGTCCACGTCTTCTCTGGGCACCCTGTTCCAGCACTTCACCTCATTCACAGCAAAGAATTTCTAACTAGTATCTAATTTAAATCTACAATATTTAAGTTTGAAGCTATTTCCCCCTGTCCTATCACTACATGCCATTATAAAAAGTCCCTCTCCAGGTCTCTTGGAGCCCCCTTTAGGTGCTGGACAGCTGTTATAATGTCATCCCAGTCTTCTCTTCTCTAGGCTCCACAACCCCAACTCTCTCAGCCATGTGCCGTAGCTTTGATTTTTGTAATCTTTTAGGTCATGCACAGGATGTCGGTAGAAATGAAATATAACTTCCCTACCTTCATATACTTTGTTATCTGGTTATGTCCTTATTTACTTTCATTATTAATCGTTATGAATTTTATTCCTGTCTTTGTGATACACCTGACAGTTCCATCAAAAAGCAGGAGTTCACTGAGTACAAACACGTAGGAAGGCTGTTGGTTTGGGTCTGTCCACGACAGGGTTCATTCTTGCGGTAGCCAGGGCACGTGTAGGACCCGGAGGTTATTTTATACCACCTCACATCATTCTATGGGGACAGGCAAGGGCTCACTTCCAGATCAGAGCAGAGGGGCAGTGGGAGAAGTCTGCATTGTTAAGGGTTTCCATGGGGTGAGCAATAAAGTTTCTTTTCTTGTACACTCTGTCATTGGTATTGTTGGTGGTCATTTTCTTATCTCATTGCAGTTTCCAGCAATGATCCCCATCTTAATCTTTTGTGCCTTCAATTCTTCTCCCCATCGTGTGGCAAGGGAAGGGGAGGAGYAAGGGGAAGTGAGCAAGCAGTATTTGGTTTGTAGTGTTTCAGTGAGAACACCAAATTGGAGGATACCATTCATTAACCGCAACAGCTGTGAAATCAAACTTGGGTTGAAGTTATTGAGAATGAATTATTAATTTGAGCAATCAATACAGGACAAGGCAAATTCGATACTGAGATTCTACAAACATTTTCTGTACACCTTTTTTTGCCTCTCCTGGCTAAGGGTTTACCTATTTCTAATTTCCATCAATTCTTTCTGAAAATAAGTGGTGTGTTATACATTTACATCACTCCTTCATGTTAATGTTTCATGACAAGTTTACTAGTTTCTTAATAYATCTGAGGTATTTGAATAGCTGCCAATTTGAGGAACTTGAATTAATGTGTTAAAATATTGAGCAGAAAACTTCTAATGTTCAATACATAGTTTGTTTAATTTCACATAGAATATTTTTCTGTGGTCAGACACTGGCTATGCTACAGTATTTGTGAAAYCAATATATTTGAATACAAAGATTTAATTGATTCAATATTTCCTTATTATCCTCCTGTAAAATGAAAATGAGAAGCTCGTAATAAATGTTTTGGTTTTTTTTAAACTAAATATTTCAAACCAAACTCATCCCAAGAGAACAATAATTTTGATAAAATTTTGCTTGATCATTAATTTCTAGGGAAGCTACTTTCAGTTATTAGATTTCAGATTGTGTAGTGTATCTCTTATATAATGCCTGCACATGTTTGGGTTTCTTTTTTTTTTTTTTTTTTTTTTTTTTTTTCCATGGATTAAAAGGGAAAGAAGAAAAACTGAAGGCAGACAGGAAACTTTATGAACCATATGTGGTTTAGAAATAACTGTGGAAGCGTCTGGTTTCCAACCAAGAGATTTGGACAATGCAGTATTTGACAGGAATAGCACTCAAGTTAATTCATGGACTCAATGTGAGCAATGAAATTCTAGTAGGATAATTAATCACCAGCATTCAAAACTCCTGAGAACTACATCAGAAGCGTGAGAACTTATAAAGAATATAACTTTAAATTTTTGTGTTTGTTTTCTATTTTTTAGTCCTTTTCTTTCTTCAGAGGAAGAAGACACAGAGGAATAAGGAATGAAGGCTTGCAGCTGAACATGGGAAGAAGGAAAGATGGGAGAATTGTTTCAGTTTTTATCTTTATTTTTCACGATCCAAATTTCTTTTAATTGGCAATAAATTAAATTATCTTTTCACCAAGTTGAGTTTGTTTTGTATCCCTGTTTTTATCTCAATCCATGAGATTTTTCATCTTATTTTCTCTCTCTCTCCTGTTGAGGAATGGGAGTGAGAGAGCAGCTGGGTGGGCATCTGGCAGCTGACAAGGTCAACCTACCGCAGCAATGAAACAATAGATTGTTTTAAATGAAATTTTCCTTTGATATTTTCTAAAAGTCATTAAAATGGAAATCGGCAAGTCTACCAGCACTGATTGTTTGTGAGGAGAGAAGAATGAAAATTAAAAGGAAAGATGGTAAGAATTGTTGAGTTTCTCAGTCTGGGTAAAAACTGAGAGATAACTAAAGTTAAATTGTAGATTTCTTTTTGCYAATGATTTTCATTTCTTTGATACTCAATATCCCCCTGCCTTTTCTCCAAAACTGCTATTTCTATAATGCTGCCTGAATGTAATAAAACATYAGAGTAGAATTATTTGTTCTGCTTAGCAACACTATTTCACATTCAGTGAATGGACTCACAGTATTGGCAGAGTACCTCAGAGACAAGATAGAAAAAAGATATTGCTCTGCCTTTTTTACAAGACAAAATCCTTTGTGAAACCAGTGGGTGGAGGAAGACCTCCAAACTCAGTTTGGGAAGAGTAATCCCCCAACTAGGTGATGAGCATGGCCTTGCAGAGAAAACTGGAAGAGAGGGAGCAGTGGTGGCTGAGAGACTCAAATTTTCAAGGCATGAATGCCAGGTTTCTGCCCAGATCACTTCATTATGCCATGAAAGGCAGGCCTGGCTCAGTGGAAAAGCCAAATTTAAGTTAGGTTGTGGAATTCTACTGTCATGCTTAGAGCTGCCTAGTTTATAAGAAYGAGACAAGATGGAAAGTCGATCAAGGAATCTGGTGAGGATCCCAGGTTGTTTCCTTGGTAGTCATCACCATAAGATGCCTACCACGTCTGAGCACCAAAGAAAACCTGCTGTCATTGGTAGAAACACAGAGAGGGCARGCTTGGCTGCCTTTCTGTTAATGAAAGTTTCGTGCTTCTCCTTTCACGGGTAAGTTTTATACTTTCAGATAGGAGGACATTCTAGAAAAACAGAGAAATGACAACAAGAAAATGAGTGAGTGATTTGAAGAAATTATGAGAGACATGAAGCAAAAATCCTATGAGAAAATACGTTAAACTTAATTTTGTGTTACCTGGCCACGTATATATATTGCTGTTATTAATATTGAAATTATTGCATAAATATGGTGGGTTGAATGCATGGAAATAAAATTAAATTTTTTAGTGAAATTAAAAGAATTTTATATTTTATACTTATTTTTGCCTGTAATAAATCATACTTAGGTACAATATGTAGCTGAAATATTCTCATTAATCCACAGTGTTCTGCATGCTGCAGTCTAAATTTCTGCAGGTAGCAATGACACAGAAATTCTGGGTTCACAAAAGTCCCCTGTAATGCATGCTACCATCTGGGCTACACTGAGATATGAGTGATTTTGTAGAATATTTAACAGTCAAATGGTAATTGTGAATATAAGGCAAAGATGYTGGTTAACCTAAATTACTGGTGTAGAGGCTTTCGTTTTTTCTCAAAAAAAATGTCAGTTGAAAGAGGATCTATGAATAAGACAGTCTGCTGAATGGGGCTGAAGAAGATGGGAAAGGATAATGTCCTCACAATATGTCATGCTGTCATAAAAATTATATTAGTAATGTTCCTGACATATTGATGTTTTACAGCTGAATGCCATTTTTAACTAGAGTAGGCTAAACAGATGCCCCGTGAAATCTATCTTTTCCTTTTGAAGATTCCTGTGTTTCTTTTTTTATTAAAAATCCTATAATTCTTAATAGCAGTACTGAAATGCTTTACTTCTATACTTTCAGAGGGAAAGCTTTAAAATTGTTTCCTTCTGCATGYTTAGAAGAGTTGAATTCCCCAAAGCAGAAAGAAATTAAGAATAAAATTTGAAAATAGTCCATAATCTTTATAAATGCCAGCATTGCAATAAAAAAACCCCAGTTATTTAAATGCTATTTCTGCAGTAATACACAGTATTATTTTAGAATTTTTTATTGTGCAAAATATTACTTTGTATTTCGCTCTGSAAGAAGGGKTTTYTTTAGCTTYTATTCCACTACACCTATTCCAGGARATATCTCTTTTTAAAACCTTATTTCAAACAATGGAAACATTACYTTAGCATGAGCTAAATTATTATTCCAGTTAATCCTTATTCTGAGTTTCCCATCAGAAATCTCACAAACGCAGTGGTGGGGACATAAAAGTAGAAGATAAGTTAGCATCTTCATTTGCCATGTCTTATCAATACACATAACAACGAACTGTGTGAGAAATTGACTTCTCTGATTTAGAGAAAAGATTCATGGTAATGAATACAGCTTCATAAAACTAAAATATTTCCTCATAGATGTAATGAAAATGYTGCTTACACTTAAACTTGTGTGAGTTCAGTTAATATAATGTAGTATTCTTGATACTTTTTTGTCTTTGAATTTTTTATTGATAGTGAAAATGCATCTTCTACATCCTAAATTGCATCTGAGTTATGACTTCTCTGTATGTAAATTATTCTTTTATAATTTCATAATATTAAAATTACATAGCCTAATATAGATGATATTAGGAAAAGAAAGAGAAAAGACTGTGGCTAACTTTACAGTAGTATAATCTTTACCTTGATCCACTTTGGCTAAAATGGTTAAAAGTGTGTGCACTCAAGTTCAGCTTTTGCATGTACAAAAATCTGAGCAAACACAATAAAATAAATCCCAGTATCAGCTGTTTTGACACAGTCCTTTTAAAAAAAGACGTCTTAAAATTCTGAAAATCATATCCTTCAAAGAAGAGCCAGATATTAAAAAGCATAAATTCTGTTGTGGTTTAACCCCAGTCAGGAGCTAAGCACCACACAGCCGCTCACTCCTTCCCTCCTTCTGGGTCAGATGGGGCTGAGAATCAGACGAGTATAAGTGAGAAGATTCATGGGGTGAGATAAAGGCAGTTTAATAGGTAAAGGCCTCGCACACAAGCAAAGCAAAGCAAGGAATTAATTCACCACTTCCCATGGACAGACAAGTGCTCAGACATCTCCGGGAAATCAGGGCTCCATCACAAGTAACAGTGACTTGGGAAGACAAATGCTGTTACTTGAATGTCCCCCCGTTTCTCCTTCTTCTCCCAGCTTTATATATTGAGCATGGTATTATAAGGTCTGGGATAATCCTTGGATCAGCTGGAGTCAGCTGTCCWGACTGCATCCCCTCCTAACCCTTTGTGTGCCCCCAGCCTCCTTGATGGTGGGGTGGGGGGAGAGGCAGAAAAGGCCTCGGCACTGTGTAAATTCTGCTCAGCAGCAAAGACAACATCCCTTTGTTATCAACCCCATTTGCAGCACAAACCCAAGACACAGACCCATAGAATCTACTGTGAGCAAAATTGACTCTTATCACAGTCAAAACCACCACAACTTCCTTATCAACCATGAAGACCTGGCAATTTTAAACAGCTTGGGCTATGCAAAAAGATCTGTAAACTATCCAGCTGCAAACAGCCAGCAAAGAGTATTGAGTTCCAGTGACATCTCTGCCAGCCCAGTCAAGCTCAGCTCAGCCCAGCTTGGGCTTGGAGCCTTCAACAGTTTCCTTCCGGGGTTTTCACATTCTTGGATGAAGGATTCTACCCAGATAGGACTCCTCATGCAGGTGACGCTGTGCTCTACATCTGTGAGCTGCTGCCCTGAGCAGCACCGGACAGGCACTCCACCACAGGAGGCTGGAGCTGGCCCTGCCTTTAGTCTTTTATCATCATGCCCCAAATTTTGTTATTGCCTTGACATGTAGAAATACTATCTGTATGGGTTTTTTTTTTTGTTTCTTTGTTTGTTTGTTTTGTGTGTGGTTATTTTCAGTTGATGTTGGGGCAGGGGGTGGGGGGGCTTTTGGTTTGTTTTGTTTACGTTTTATGGATTTTTTAAGATTAAATCTTCTGAATCAGAGGGTTCACATGTAGGCTTCCATCCACTTTCCCAAGACTGGCTTCTGCTTTTTAAAACTTGTATGTGATTTTGCTTTTTTTGCCTTACAACCTCAAGACATTGCTCTGAARGGACAGCAAGATCTGACATTCTTCTGTTTTTTCTTGTTAACATACGATAAAGATGATYAGAGTCACAGGTTCTTTTAAGCAATCATGAATGATGCATTTGTGAGTAACACAAGTATGTGCTAGAAAAAGTGACATTGATTTTACTGCAAAGCTGAGGGTTCCACTGGCATACACTAATTACTTTCCTGCAAAAATAACCAGATAACACATTCTATTTAAACAATTGCTAACACTTTTGTGTTGAAAAGTACATAGTGCAATTAAGTGTCATGCAAAACACAGCATACTATGTAATATCAGACAGAAGCGTATTTTTAACATTTCATTTCACTCWGAAAATGATTGGGGACAAATGTAAWTTTTTATTCCACTAAAAATATATATAATTAAGTTGTTTTTTCGCCTCAGAAATGGTTAGAAAAATGTTGTTAAAGAATGGTTGAACAAGACAGCTTTATATTCTGGACACGAACAAAAGACATTAATAGAAAAATAAACAATATGAGGAATAACAGCACCTTATTCAGTTCTTGGGAAGAAAACAGCCCAAAGTTCTGCATGCATGGCAGCAAAATTGTTGTCATGATAAACCTGTCCTATTTCTACAAGTGAATTGCAAGGCTGGTAGCTGTTATTTAGTACAGGAAAGCATTATTTCTTTTTAAACTCTGAGCATATTAGGATTTTGTCTGTAAGTGTTTCTATTTGTTGATTTCTTTTCTGCAGCTTTTTCTTCCCTTCTCACTGTCTCTGCACAGCTAGCCATCAGTGTTTTTCTGCAGTGTTCTGGTTGCTCTTTGGTTATTTGCAGCTCTTTCTTCTTTCTTTTCTTCCTCTTCTCAACTCTGGTCTTTTCTTCAGTAATTTCCTATGACAGCCAACAAACATTAACTTGGGTTTTTTTAAGTTAGCATTACTGTTAATGATATAAAGCTTGTAGTTATCATTTGTTTTATTTTGGGGGTTATCGTTCCACAAGAAGGGCATGGCAAAATTAAGGAACAGCATGTTTTCCTTTTTTCTAGTTTATCATTGGTCTTCCAAGTTATGGAGCTGATGAATCCTAATGAAATAACTCCCAGTCCAGGGAAAAGTATTGCAGGGTCATTTGCCTGAACACCACACACTTCACTTAGTTTTTCAATCGTCAGATGAAACAGGCTGCTCATCAATGTTTGGGATATCCCCAAGTATTACTTTCTTTGTCAGCTCTGGACTATGTGTGAAGTTTTTTTCTAGCACAATTTAYATGCTAAAGGTGTGCTGTGTAACTTTTCAGAGGAATTTAGGCAGAAATTGAGCATAAATGGAGCATAAGTTATTCATGAATAGAAATTGCTAGATTGTTGACAAAAGTGAATACATTCTTTTTACAGTTGTTGTCATTCATATGGATGCATTTCAGTCTAAATGCATKTATATATTACTTCATCTCTTAAAATATTTTCATAAGAATGGTACATCTGGGTTTTTTTTTAATGTTAACAGAGATTTGGAAAATAAGGAAATTCATGTCAAATCAGAAATTTACGTCTAAATCTGTTGTCATATTCAGAATGTAGAGACGGGAGGGAAGGAAGGAAGGAAGGAAGGAAGGAAGGAAGGAAGGAAGGAAGGAAGGAAGGAAGGAAGGAAGGAAGGAAGGAAGGAAGGAAGGAAGGNAAGGAAGGAAGGAAGGAAGGAAGGAAGGAAGGAAGGAAGGAAGGAAGGAAGGAAGGAAGGAAGGAAGGAAGGAAGGAAGGAAGGAAGGAAGGAAGCTYGCTTCYCCAGTTCTTGTTACAGTATCTTTATAAGCTCATACTTACCTTTTTATTTTTTTCATACATGTATCCAAGAAATTTTTAATGGCTACATAAGAATTATATTGATATAATAAATATGTTATTATAGCATTATGTTTGAGAAAGTCATTATATCTGTGTATTTCTTTGTCTTATTAGAAAAGGTAGGTATTAGCCAAGAATACAAGAAGGACACAAATGTCCAAATCTGGAATCTGACCTGGTAATCCACAGAGTTGTGAAGGAATGTTCCAGGTTTTGTTCTGAGCCAACTATAAACTACTATTATCAWCCCTATTACTATTCTTTATTCTTATTGATCTTCTTGCAGCATTATGCAAACTTGTCCATCTAGCTGCAGAGTTTAGTGCAGACCTCAACAACTTTTATATAAAACCTTTAGAGAATAAAATATGTGTAAAACAAAGATTTTGAAACAGACAACTCACTAGCACATTTCAACAAAATCACATGTTAATCTCCATCAAATCACTTCAAACTGAGAAATAATTCTTCTTCATTAACATGTGACTTTAAAGGGCCCTGGATACTGGGCTAGATGTTGTAAGTTTATTTTTGCGCAACTGAAAATAAAACTGTGGTCGATATAAATTCAAATTATGTTCAAAATAGTTATAGTGGTTAAATCACCTTCAATTTTTAGTAAGTGGAAGTTTCTGAAAAAGAAGCAYGAAAAAAGATAAACTGGAAACAGGTAGAACTACAAAAATTGTAGATTCATTTGCATTCCATACAGAATATTCTGAGTTGGAAAGGACCCACAAGGACCTTGTAGCAGGATCTTTTTCATTCTCTGTTTTTTCAGGTATGGCTGCTGTCATGTCTGAACAAAAAGGGCAAAAGAGTGAMTTTTATCTCAACCCATGGGACAGGAGCAACACCAAAACCTTTTGCCTTCATCTGAGTAAATCCCCTCCCTTCATCTGRAATAAATATGCATTGAATTTGAGACATCCTGGGAAAAGGAAGTAAGTTCTTCTCATTTTCTCTTTCATTCACAAATCCCCCATTTTCTCAGATTTAGAAACAGGACAAAAGCTAGTAGCAAATGGAAGAGGGTGGACAAGTGCACATGTGTATTTTGTGTGCCTGTGCAATGTTTGGATAATGATTTTACCTGTAAGTAATTTGTCATAAGACATATGAAAAGACAGAGAGGGAGCCAGCACACCCTGCTGCTTGATGCTGCATGGTAACCACGGTGTGAAGAGGAGTGGCATAGCCCAGCATCTCAAAGGAAGGCTGAGTCACAATATCTTGCCTGGCCCATCTGCAGCCCACTCAAGACACAGGCRTGCCCTGGATTGATGGACCACTGGATGACTTATAGATAAGAAACACACAGAGAAGAAATTCAGTTGATTGTACCAAATACAGATGTTTGTATCAGCATTTATACTTCAGAATAACTAGGAACAAATTTTTTTTCAGACTTAAAATTTGACCACTGTCAGTCTTCCCTTACAGCTTCACATCACAGAGTTCTCTTCTAAATGTCTTGTCAAATGATTTTTTTTGTATAAAAAAAGTGCATTTTAAATGGAATCTGTTATACCAGAATATAAAGTCGTCAGAAACAGGATGAGGGAAAATAAAAAGTATTATTTTTTTAATCAAATCAAATGTAAATAAATGACTCTGAGCTTCCAAAGTAAACGTCGTTGTCATCATCATCATCATCATCATCATCATCATTGATCTCATCGAGTATTTTTCATCAAATAAAAAAATTAAGTATGAAATAGCATTATCAATGCAAGACATTATATCATTATAAATTTAGCAAAAAACATGAGAGATATTATTTACAAATGAAAGTAAACATAATGTAACAACCTGTATAAGGCCAGGAAATATGAATTTTTATGGGCTGAACTGATTCTATTTATTGGGGAAATATTACATATCGACTTGCTTTAAAGGAGCACTTAGTTAATATTTCTGCAGCTTGAAGTAATTACTTAGTTTCAGGAGACAGTTTTAAAKGGATTTCCAAATGACTTCTTTTAACTGAGTTGTGTGATGCTTGATGAGTAAAATGGCTTTAATGTCCAAACACAGGCTGTATTTCAAAGAAAAGGAAAGGTTAAAAAAAAAAACCCAAACCAACAAACAGATAAAATTAAGATAAAATTATGATGAAAATATKAAATTATGAGAACTCCCTGATTATATTATATACAATAATATTTGGTGGTGACACATTTGGGCTTTGGAAATAATGGGTTTACAAGCTAGCCCTACAAGTAAATAGCACTTTAGAAAACTAAATTTTCCATAACTAACTGTATGACAAGTTTCATGTTCAATTCAAACCACAAGCAGGATCCTTCTATTCAACCTAATTGTCCATCAAAACTCAAACCTGCAGACTCAGTGAGACATGGGACTCTAGTTTGTGCTTTTATGCACATTTTCATATCACTTTTTGTCTCTACAAGGGCATACATATTAATGAAGTTGTTTACTACCAAACAACTTTTCCAAAATACAGATCCAGAAGAAGATAAGATGTGGAAGTGCARCAGCAGGTTTTCACAGGGTCATACTTAAGCAAAACTAGAAAAATTAATGATTTTTTTTTTTTTAAGAGAATAATTTTCTGTTTAAATAAGCTAATCTTTTAAAAGAAAAAAATAACCATATTCTTGAATACTTTATTTATTCATTATGCTCATAGGTAAGTATTCCTGATCTTTAGCTAAGTGTGTATGAAAAAATAKCTTAAAATACATTTATGATGGGTAAGGGCAGCACAGTTTCATACGCTTTTGATAACTATATGCCTGTTGGAAATGTGAATAATTTAGAATATTTTCATAAGAGTTGTCATAATGTAGTTCATGGTTCAGTAAATTATTTTATATGAGTGTTTTAATTAGGAAGAAGAAAAAAGCCCTACATTACGTGTATGAAAGTCAACAACAACATTCTTAAATTATGAGGGATGCATACACACAGGACTTTGCTGTAAATCATGTGGCAATCTTTAGAAGGTGAAAGAAGGAACCAGATCAAAAAAAGGAGTAGGATGATTACCAGTTTTTAAGTCAAAGGAAGCAGCCATCAACTGCCTAATCAAAGAGTGTACTTAAGGTTAAAGAACAATATAAGCTAACAAASCTGTGATGTCTTTTTATAGAAATCCTAGATTTCTCCTAAACRCTGGTCTTTGGCAAGTTCTGTGAGACTGATTATATGCACACATCAGCAGATATATCATCTTTTAATATAAGCATCTTGACTTCATAATGAATCTCATTTCCYCACATCAGAATCTATCAAATTTCAACAAGAAAAACAAAGTTCTGAATGAACAYATCTAAGTTTAAGCATCTAACTAAAAGCTTAATTAAGGAGCCCTGCCRTTTTCTCAGTTCACCCTACCTAAAATCGGGACATAAGTTTCTTTCACTAATGCAACAGAATTTAACAYAATGGTGGTCAACTTATTTCCAGTAAGTGAAAATTCTTAGGTGGACTAAATCTTCATTGTAATTGAATTTCAAGATGTGAATTAAAACCAAAATTACATAACTGAGAGCATGGTTTAAATRTTTACTTCTCACAGTGTGCATGAGTTTGGATTAGTATTTATACAGAAAACAATAGTTTTTATACAGAAAACAATAAAAGCAGTAATATGCAGATTACAATTGAAACCTAAGATATTTGTGAAGAAATTTAGATGTGTTTTTCTGGTTCTTGTTTAGCTTGATGCATCTTGTTTAATTCAGAACATGAAATATMTTCAGCATGATTCAGAAATAAACATTTACACAAGATGTTGATATTTAAAGTAAAGAACCAGTACAGTAGGCAGGATGAACTGGCAAAACTAGCTTTCTACATGAACCATGAGAAAATGCATGGTTACCTTTAAAATGAATAGACTTTCATGCTTTGAGGTATGTAGCTGAAATGAGAAAAAATTTCTGCATGGTGAGATTTTTCCATTACCGGTTTCCTTGTATTTTCTTCCAAAACATCCCTGGTCAGATAGATGAGCAACATGTCGCACTCTGTGCTAGATCAACTATTACTCTGATATGATGTGATTCTATGTGGATGCGAATAAATACATCTTACAGACTTTTCACTTTAGCAACATGCATCACCAAAAAAAAAAAAAAAAAAAAAAAAAAAAAAAAAAAAAAAAAAAAAAAAAAAAAAAAAAAAAAGGTGAGTTCCTTTCCATAAGATACACAAACTCCAAGAACTGTTATGAATGCAGGTAAGTATACAGAAAATAATAAACATGTAAGTGTTTTGCTGAATAAATGCCTCAAGGCAAATTGCTACTGATATTGCTAGTCTAGCAGTTGTTAAGACCTTACAAAAAGAATTTGTAAGCTTCAGGATCAAAATCGTCTAAAACAATGTACTTACACTTCTTCAAGTCTCAGGCAAAGTGCTTGCCAAAATTTGAAAGTTCTGTCAGGGAATTTAGGAAATGAGGCAGGGAGACCAACAATTAATTTGAAATGTCTTGTGAAACTTCTTCGTGAGCACAAAGCGGGGAGAAATACTGAATAATAAGGATTTGTGCTGGCTAAATAGTGAGCAATTGGGCATAATAGGAAAAGATGTGTGCTAATGTCTTTACAAACAATCCTGTGGGTGAGGGTATGGGTGTTAATATCGTTGACGTGGATCTCAATATCTTTACCAATGCAAATTTGTAAAAGAACCCAGAGTGTTTGACTCCTGAACTGAAGGGTAATATACGAATGGGTCAGCACAAAGTCTATTGCCGAGCCCAAACAACCTGAACTTCTGAACTTCAACACATGTTCAGCAGGGGATTATGAGGTAGGTGATTTGGGAAGGCTGTACCTTYCTAGTAYCTCAGTCGTGGGGAAAGACRCCAACATATGGCCGGGAGTTTAGTATAAAAGGAGGCTGCTTGCTCAGAAACCTCGAGAGAGAAACGCCAGTGGACCTTCTCCCTTTATTTGAATAAAGTTGCAAGACTCCTCTGTTTTCTTTGCAGACACTGGCTTTTCACWGAGTGATTTTCCACAGATGCATATGTGCTAATGTGATCTGTTGTGACACTGAGAGAAGAGACTGAATCCTGAAGGCTGTCAAGAACTCTTCATTAAAACCATTATCTTTGTAAGGATTTTTCATACCATCCAGAAGTTAATTTCTTTTTCCTTAATAAATATAKTTTAAATTAGCCACAAAGCCTATACCCTTGTGCATAATTCACCTTTGGGCTTAGTTAAGGCAGTAAACGTGTAAGTTTTTAGACCAAGCTGGTTTTGAGATAAGCAGAGAAAGCAGAGGTAGAAAAGAGCCTGTGCAACTTTTCTTGCACAGACTTTGTGTGTCTAGTACAAGTTTCTGGGCAGCAGGCAGGTATTAGGAGGAAGAATTCTKTGCTTTATCTATCATAGAAGATTAGGCTGGATGAGCATAACCTCAAACTAAAATGAGAATCTATCTGTTTGTTAGACCAGTGAATATTATCCTTCCAGCCAGACTTTGGTATCTCAACTGGGTACCAAGCCTAAAGGCAATGCATTTAAATGTTATAAAGGATTCTGTATTCACAGGGAAAAAAAAAAAAAAAAAAAAAAAAAAAAAAAAAAAACAAACAAAGAAAAAAAAAAAAACCCAAACCCAAACAAAAAAACAAGGGAGAAAATAAATAAAAAAATTACTTGCACTAAAACTACTAAAACTAATCTGTTGTTTACTGGGCTGGTAGGATCTGAGGAARCTGTACACAGCTCCTGGGATAAAGAGCACGTCTTGTTCACTCAGCAATGAACTTTCTGGACAATATATCAGTGTTGACAGTCTTTCACAACTACATGTGCGGACCTTTATCTAAAGCATGGTTTGCTGAAAGTTATAGGTAGGAAAGCTTTAAGATATTTTAYTTCAATTACACAGGTGTTTTGCCAGAGGTAAGGAATGGATCACATTCTCATAGAAAAGGAGTAATGAGGCATAAAAATAAACAATGTCCTGATGACATTTCATCCTAAATAATCCATGTGCCTGGCTGTAGAGGTTGAGATGGATGCTAGCTGCTCTGCTGCTTCCCTGGAGGGGGTTGTCAGTGGGTGGTGTGGRTGAGGAGGTGATGTCAGTCATGTCTCACATGTGCTTGTGAGAACAGATGAGCTGAGATGGTGGTGACTGAGGCATTCCATCCACAGGCACGAAGCCAACAGCTAGCTCCCAGCCTCCGAGAAAGTAAGAAAAATAAGCCTAAAAGGATTCTTTGAGAGGCAATGTCCTTACAGGCAAAGGGTTATCAAGCATTAGAACACTGTTAAGGAAACTTCCCACTCTGACAATTCACGAGGCTCCCTGGCAGTCACACTGCCACCACCAGAGACTTCACTRGTACCAAAGCCCCTTCACAGTGGGCGGCTCCAGTGACCAATGAGTCCCCCTTGGCTCCCCACACACCCCACTCACACAGTCAGACCRGGTTTCCTCACTGGTTCCACTCCAGGTTTCCCATGGCAGTCCCAGATGTCTCTTTCCATAAAGCCATTTATTCACAGCTCAGTAACACAGGAACAGCCCCAGCTGGTGCCCCCAAGGAGGACCCCAACCAAGGAACCCCTGGGGTTTTATACCCTCATGACCCATCCATGGGCAAGTCTTCCTTCGGAGTCATCTTCRGCTCTTTTGGCTCCTTCCTCAACAACAGGCTGGCCAGAGAAGTKCTGCAGTYACCAGCCCTGGAGGTGCTTAAAAAATCTCTAAGAATGATTTTTGGGGACATGGCTTAGTGGTGAACTTGRCTGWGTTGGTTTAATRGCTRGACTTGATCTTTTTAASRGTCTTTTCTGACTCAAAATRTTSTATGATTCTATGCCACATCCACCACCTAGGTCCAGAATAGAAATCTAACTTTWAATCAAATTGCTTCTTTATAAAGAATGGGGTTTTTTACACATAAGATGCTTTTAAAGTAAGGGCATTTAGTACATTTTCAACTGAATCAGATTTTACACCAGCAATGGCTAATACATTAGGAAAATTTAGCAGGTGAGCTTCTCTGCTTTTGAATTTCACGTTATCACCAGGACATCAGTTGAAGGGTGATCAATCAATATTTCCACTTTTATGTGGTAAACTGAATGATTATGTAGATGCCTTGTTATTACATTCAATAATACTGCATCTGAAAATTTTCCTTTATACAAGTAGTTGGTAAACATTAGGACAACCAAACAGTGCAAGAGAACATATGACTGCAAAAACAAGGAAACAAATTACCTCTGATGTGACTTATTTTCTCTCCCTATTTTTAATTKTAAGAAATTAATTAGCATAATTTTTGGATAAACAGCTGATTTTCACTTTGTTTTCGTGCTGTAGGTGCTCAAAACTTGATAGTTATGACTGTTGTTGTCATTATTATTATAATAATTATTGCTACAATTTTACTGCAAAGCAATTTTRGTTTTGCAATTTCAAAATAGCTTGTAGGCAATGACATTCTGCTACTGACAACTTATGGCTTCTTGCTTTGCCTTGTGACATGTCTAGCAGTAAAAGTATACCCATTCTGGTCTCATTCACAAGATCAACAATCGGATACAGTTCCAGGCGAAGGAGATCAGCAATTCAGCTAGTCAAATACTGCCATCAGCACAAAGTGTAATTGTAGAAAACGTGTTCTGTGGCTACCATCTTTAAGCTGGACAATTTTATTCTCTTTTGCAGCTTATTTTATTTAGTGTACATCTACAGGGAAACATCCTTCTTTACCATCTTCACCTAATCCCTCTCTCTGTCAAATGCTGTCACAAAACTTAACCTTTTGTTATGAGTAAGAGTCAATCACTTCTTCAAAACTGAGTTTCAGTTCTCAAATTCAMAGCCTGGCTGAGGAGATTTAGCTGTCACACCTCCTTTATGCATTCAGCCTCACAGCAGGTGAAATAAACAGCCTTGTAACCCTTACTCTATTTTCATGTTAGCTTTGCTACTCGRTTCTTTGTGGGAAAGTCTACGGGACTTTTTGTGCATTCACTCCGAACCTTCCCAGCAAATCAATGCACCATAAAACATCTGAAGTAGTCCAAAGCTTACTCTACTAGTCATTAACKTAATCAACTGCTGATCAGACAAGACACAGATAGTATATAACACCAAATCTGTTCACTTAGATTGTCGATATTTGGCCTTATTTTTGTATCTTAATAGGACACTGGTCTAATTRCCAGTAGATTTATTTGTATTGGTTAGTAAATTAAGCTGTTTTCCCCTTAACAAGAGAGCCAGTGGAATCACAGCTGACATTTCCATTATTTCATTTTCTAATTCCAAAAGCGACTGATGAAACCTTAATGAGGTGGATGCTTTCGAGCTGTCATTAATCTCTGCCTGAAGTTCTTTAATAGGATTATTAGTCTCAGAAAACAATAACCCAACGGAACAACCCAAACCCCCCAARCCAAACAAACAAACAACCACCCCATCAAGTAAACAGTCAATTGTCAGTCTGTGGGCTTTCTTCATGAATGATATAAGGCATTCCTACTCTTTTGTAACCAAAATTTGATGGGCCTGGAGGAAATATCCCTTTAACAGAATAAATAAACGTATCCAAAGTGAGCGGATATCACTTGGGAGGAAAAACTGTGTTTGCCTATGTTTGGTGTTGACGTAGTGAAGAGAATGCCAATTAGAAATCCCACTGCAAAAGTGACATTTCTATCATGTATTTCTGCAGCAATATATGCAGTGACAATAAAAACTCCAAGGTTTAAAATCTTGAGCTGTTTTGTAGTACTTGATGAAAGTCTGATGTCAGGCTGGGCRAGCCAGAGAGATAGATGAGGAATGYGATGCATTGTAAGTTTACATATGTGCATATTCTCATACTGCATTTCCTATGCTGTGATGAATAGTTCTAAATAATTTGCATATTATATATTATTTTGCTTTTGGTGTTTTGAAAATATGCAGTAGACACTAGTTTTAAACTTGTATGTAATGTGCTTGCTACAGGGTTGRATTTGTTTGTTTATTTATTTTATTTATTTCTTGTTTCATTGAAAAAAATGGCATCAAATGCTGATTGCTTCCAGCTATTGAGTTTCTATAATATCACTTGTTGAAATGAACCTTTTTCTTGAACATGAGCAAAATTTTAAAGTAAGATAGTGCATATTACATCTGTAAATATGAAAGTATAAGAGAAGGCRCTCTCCTTTACAGAATTGAGAAGATGATTTTTTTTTTCTTTAAATGCCCATATCCATTTAAAAAAGTTTCATAATGGAGATTTCTGTTGCAGATCTTATTCATTTGCTTACTTCTATTTCTGAAATGTGCACATTTTTCTACATCAACTTTAAAAATTAATACAGTCGTACATAAGAAAAAATCAATGCTACATGTCAGCACACATATATTATGCCTGAGCTTACTGTGGAATGAAAGATATCCTGTATAGGTTTGTGCACTATTTGAAATCTGAAATCTTTCAAATACTTTGTAATCCAGTCTACATTACTGTATGAAATATTTATGCTGTGTTGAAACATCTTTTTTTTTTTTTTTTTTTTTTTTTTTTTTTAGCGTGTGTGACACCCTATTTAAAATCCGGGCTGTATTGATTTTAAGTTCTATTTGAGTTGTGATTACATGTGGAAAACTCACCATGTTTTGTAGTCAAAATTGAGTAGGCATTATGTTCTTCTTAAAGTTAACAAGCTGCATGATTTTTTTTTTTTATTTGATTAACGTAATAGTAAACCAGTATTTTGAATGTCAGTAACTGCACATGGTCGTTTGTACAAGGTTAGACTTTAACTACAAATATGGTTATAGTATGCAATAAATTTTTATTTTCTTATGGTGGGTCATCTGGGGGAAGCTAGCAACACTTTTTTTCTATTGAAATCTGGTGTTTATTCCTAGACCCCTTATTTTTAACATATCTTGAAAAACATAAGGGTAAATGTTTTCAATTTCCCTCACAATATTTTATCTTCTTTCCTCTTTTTTCTTTTACTTTGCTACCCTTTACTGAAAGGGATTAAATTTCAATGCATGATCCTTTAAGTGTTGTCTGAGATCCTTTGGGATCTGCTACCT
>NW_026624044.1:166999-171941 GCF_030028575.1 Malurus melanocephalus
AGAAACCAACCCAAAATCTCAACAGGAAAAATAAAAAAAAAACACCACCTTTTTTTTTTCTCTTCCCTACATGTATTACTGCTCACCCTCATGAAAAGTAAGCTCAAGAAAATACTGGATCATTAACAAAAATYCCTGKTTTTTTTGAAAATATGTTTTTTGATGGCTTTGGAATTCTGCTAGCTTGCAGACTAAGGAATGGGAGGAAAAATGGCAATCCAAGGGATCAAAYAATAAAGTCTTCAATACTGAGAAATTTTGGGGGAAAAAATCATAAAGCTACAACAATCCCGAGGTTTGTAAACTTCAGGACTCTGAAGTAAAATTATGACTGGATTTAATCAGCAGAGCAAACMAACATGGCCTTGGAGCTTGTATCTTATCAGCTCAGCAGGATGGGATGCACTAGAGAGGGTGGCAGCTGCATTCCTGACCTCCATATTCCCTGAGCAGATCTTTCTTAAAAGACATGAAAAAACAGCAGTATCTCATGAGGCATAGAATACTGACAAAGCTGTATTCAAGCAAAAACAAAGAAAAATTGAGRAAGCAAGAAAATCCCAAAACTTTTCTGAAGTTTCAGAAAGGTGTATTATTTTCACTTAAAATCAAAACTGTTTCTTACAATATTTCTGAATATGACTATGAAACTGCTCTTGGGAGCTAACCTATTCCTCCCCTCTTGTAAAGGTCCTCTTTTTGTGTTTAATAAACTGAAACATGGTCTTCCCTTCACTGGTTTTTAATAAATTCCTCATTTTTACRGGAAGATGTTCTGTGTCTGGCCTGCTGACCTATCCCTCACCTTCTGACATCGCAAGTAGATTTAGCAATATAACTGCAGAATATTTTAAAACTGAAATAATGCTCAGGCCACTGTCTGATCCAAATCCCGCAGGGTACCATGCAATTCTTAGTTCCTCTTGGGTGAGCAAAACCTTCCATCTTTCACTGTGAACAGCTCATTTAACACATTAGAAGGTATCATCTTCCCTTGTAAAGTTCAGGCAAAAAAAATCCCAAGCAAAAATTGAAGCGTTATTATAGCTCAAGGGAGTCTTACCTGTACACGAGAGACCAGTGTGCTATTCATCTTGATCAGAAAAAGAGATGGTTCCAGGAAAAGACACTGAGAACAACTTTATCTTCTGCCTCTAACAATATGAAAACAAGACAGGTATGTTCTTACAGCTCAGTCTGTAGTTCAGAAACAGGGAATGTTGTCCCTGGCTATTTCAGAGGCTTCCCCTGGGACCTTTCGCAGTTATTTCTGTCCAGATTGGTTAGATGCTTAAATCTTCACCCATGAAGGAATATGTGTGAATTTCTGCTGTAGGCTCTGAGTGCCTCAGTTTCCTAATGTGAAATGTGAATGACAGTCTACTCTTTCCCACATTATAATTTCCATCAGTATTAAAAGATCTTCCAGTAACTGAGATGATCCATGTAAATCCCACGTGTTGTGGGATTGTATGCAGAGTTACTAAGTCTGTGAGGGAGGTGTGAGAAACTGAAATGTTATCATTAAAGGATTAAATATTGTCAAAAAAGGGCTTTGCCCATTATGTTAAAATGGTATCAAGATGCTGCTATCATCATAGCCCATTCCCCACCCAAATATGCCTCCTGACAGGAACTGGGATGTGATGAAGGTAGTAGCATACTGTGRTGAAGATAGTAGTATTCTCCAGTTATCATCTGATGCCTAAGGAGAAAAATGTACCCACAAAGAAAGSCAAAYCCASCAGCTGCTCAGAAAAMCAGCTGTGGTTGRGTTTGGCAGGGGGYAGCCACAGCCCACACGTTCATCCCTGARGCCTCACACCAGAGCACTGCATGTCACTGCAAAGTGATGCAACAGGTCCAGAGCCTGTTGGAAGAAACAGTGTCAAACTTCCAYCCCTCCAGGGAAGTTACCTGGGCATTTTCACCTGGTCTGAACATACAATAATACATTAAACTCTATTTTTTTCAGGACCTTCGCCTCTGAGAAGACCATAAGAGGACCAATGGGATACTGTCAGGATCCATGGACTGGTGATATTTTCTACCAAATCTGTCTCTTGCCTTCCCTCCCCTTCTCTCACTCTCTCATTTATTGTTAAATAAAATTCATGCTATTGACTTTGGCATATGGTATCATTTGCACCTTAATTTGGACAGAGGCATCTCTCTAACAATTTTAATAACCAAATCTTAATGGGAGGCAAGAAGAATTAAAAACCAAAAAAAAAAAAAAAAAAAAAAGTATTTCAATGAGCTGGATCTTGGACAGGGTGTTACATTCTTATTTTTCAATCCTTTAAATTGTGCCCTTAGTTAACTCTAATGTAAAATCTACTTTAATTTCTTAGGCTTTAAAAAGTCTAAGCATTTTGGGTCTATCACAACAGACTAAAAAGTTTTGACATTTTTTTCTTGTTTTTAACCTGCTGCAACCTGTCTTGATGGGATGGGGTTTATTTTGTCTACAGAAGTATGTATGGTGCTGTGGTTTTGGTTTTTAGGTATCTGGCTGGACCAGCAGATCCCACACAACTTTAGGGTTGAATGGAAGTTGAGCATTCTCTCAGTCGTCATTCTCCAGCTCAGGGCACTGAGACTCCCTTGATCCATCATCCGTGTTGAAGATGGAGGCAAAGAATGTGCTCAACCCCTGAGCCATGTCCACATTGCTGTTTGTGAGGTGACCATCCTCATCCTGGTAACAGGCTGATGTTATTTTTATACTGCCTATTGCCATTAATATATTTGAAAAAAACGCCTCTTTTTATTGCCCCCCACACACGCAGCAGCTTCAACTCCTTTTGAGCTTCAGTTACTCGAATTTTCTCCCTACAGTGTCAAGCAGCATCTCTGTATTCTTCCTATGTCACTTGACCCTGCTTCCACAGGGCATACACCTTCCTTTTTGCCTTAGTTCCAAGAGAAGATTCTTGTTCAGCCAAGCCAGCCCTCTGCCTTGTCTGCTTGATTTCCAACACCTGGGAATTGCTTGTTCCTGTGCCCTCAGGAAGTGATTAAAAAGTGACCAGAAGTGATGGACCCAAGCACGTGAAAAAACATTTTCACGGGGGACCTAGGCCACTAATTCCCAGACCAGCCTCAAGTCTACTCTGTTCATGTTCAGAGTTGAGGTTTTGATGGCACTTTTCCTCCTGTCAACAGAGATTTTAAACTCAATCCTTTTCTGATCACTGTGGCCAAGAAGGCCACCAATCTCCACTTCACTCATGAGAAAAGCATGTACATCAAAGAAGGCATCTTTGTGCATCAGCTCCCTTAGGACCTGTTCCATACAGTTGTCATCCAGGTTTTTTAGRAATCTTCTGGCCCAGGGTTGTGTCAGCTCTGTGATGCTCCCAGTTAATTTCTGACAAGTTAACAGAAGTTGACTTACRAGTGTCCCTTATTTCCTGAAAGAGTAATTCATCTGTATTGTCAGCCTGGCCAGGAGATCTATTGTTGACTCCCACGATAACATCTGAATTATTTTTTTGCCCCTTGATTCTCACCYAGAAGCTCTCAACTGTGCCATTGCCAACTGCAAGCTCCATACATTCTACCCCTTCTATTACAGACAGTGCCACCCCTCTGCCCCTTCTGGCCTGTCTATCCATCCTGAAAACCTGTAACCATCCAACAGGGCACKCCARGCATCACCCCACCAGGTTTTACCTCTGTCAATAATGTCAGATCTCAGGGACTGGGCCAAACTTCAAACTGATGGTAGCTGTTTCTCATGCTGGRTGCATTAGTGTAGAAACATTTCAASTTTGATACATTGTAGTCAAAACYTCATGAAGMAGATGGAGGGGTCCCATTAGSCCTCATTTCCTCAACTTCTGACATGACATCCCATTGCTCATCACTAGCTAGCTTGGTTTTTGTCCCTTTCCCCCTTCCAAGATGGTGTAAAGCTCTATCAACAAGCCCCACTAATTCCTTTGCTGGAATCTTTTTCTACTCTGAGATAGGTACATTCCATCAGATGTCAGTAGACCAGGTGTTGAGTAGGTCATCCCATGGTCAAAAAATCAAAATTTTTTCTGATTATACCAACTTCAGATTCACACGTTGACCCGGTGGATCTGATTATGCCTTTTCTATTGTCCAGAAAGTAATTTAATCTTCAGTATTGTAAGTGAACTAAAGCTTAGGAAGGATGTTCACAATAGTTATTCATGTTTATTTGAAAGAAATCAACTTCCATCAAGAAAGGATTTGAGATATAAACTACTCAAATTCCACTTCGAGATTCTTAGAATTCCTCTCTTTATGTTCCTTTCATTGCAATTTCTACATCTTTGCATTTATACTGCTCCTGCTRGTTTAGACTGTTAAAGTGTATTTAGGCACACCTGTATGAATTCTTTCTTTAATGAAATATAATGATTTGAAATAGTCTAAAGGGAGTTATTAAAATAGAATTGAAAGACKTTTCCTCTCTCTACAGACTTTTGATTTTAATCCTTCGTAAAGATTATTTGATCAGAATCATATAAAAAAAATGTAAGAATTTATTCTAATAGTATATTTGCAATCATCATTGGAAAATGCATTGAAGCTYTTGTCAAGCTGGGTAACTCACGTGAAAAATACTTGTTTTACCCAATGGGGAATGATTTCGTTATGATTTAGTTTAATGATGAAGGCTGAAGAAAGTACATAAAAGTTAGCAGGAATCTTTTTGAGAAAATAAAGTAACTGGCTTGAAAAGATTTTAGGGAAAATAAATTTAAATTTCCAGTAACACACAAAAAGTTTGAAAGTTCAAAACTGGTAGTTTAATTATACTCGTCTACTAAAGAAGTGCATTTTAATATACAATCAGCTAGAGCATTTACATCACATAGTTTAAGTAAGATCAAAAATCATCAGTGCTGTGATGAGAAAAGATGTATCATCAAAGGAGACAAAAACTTATCTAATGAAATTGGAA